>NW_026597330.1:0-7235 GCF_029784155.1 Uranotaenia lowii | reverse complement strand
TTCGGGATTCTGAGCTTAATTTGGGATCACAACTTTAAAATGCGTTTTCTGGCCTTTAGAAGCCGTTTTTCGGGATTCTGAGCTTAATTTGGGATCACAACTTTAAAATGCGTTTTCTGGCTTATAGAAGCCGTTTTTCGGGATTCTAAGCTTAATTTGGGATCACAACTTTAAAATGCGTTTTCTGGCCTTTAGAAGCCGTTTTTCGGGATTCTGAGCTTAATTTGGGATCACAACTTTAAAATGCGTTTTCTGGCCTTTAGAAGCCGTTTTTCGGGATTCTGAGCTTAATTTGGGATCACAACTTTAAAATGCGTTTTCTGGCTTATAGAAGCCGTTTTTCGGGATTCTGAGCTTAATTTGGGATCACAACTTTAAAATGCGTTTTCTGGCCTTTAGAAGCCGTTTTTCGGGATTCTGAGCTTAATTTGGGATCACAACTTTAAAATGCGTTTTCTGGCCTTTAGAAGCCGTTTTTCGGGATTCTGAGCTTAATTTGGGATCACAACTTTAAAATGCGTTTTCTGGCTTATAGAAGCCGTTTTTCGGGATTCTGAGCTTAATTTGGGATCACAACTTTAAAATGCGTTTTCTGGCTTATAGAAGCCGTTTTTCGGGATTCTGAGCTTAATTTGGGATCACAACTTTAAAATGCGTTTTCTGGCCTTTAGAAGCCGTTTTTCGGGATTCTGAGCTTAATTTGGGATCACAACTTTAAAATGCGTTTTCTGGCCTCGAAGCCGTTTTTCGGGATTCTGAGCTTAATTTGGGATCACAACTTTAAAATGCGTTTTCTGGCCTTTAGAAGCCGTTTTTCGGGATTCTGAGCTTAATTTGGGATCACAACTTTAAAATGCGTTTTCTGGCTTATAAATAGAAGCCGTTTTTCGGGATTCTGAGCTTAATTTGGGATCACAACTTTAAAATGCGTTTTCTGGCTTATAGAAGCCGTTTTTCGGGATTCTGAGCTTAATTTGGGATCACAACTTTAAAATGCGTTTTCTGGCCTTTAGAAGCCGTTTTTCGGGATTCTGAGCTTAATTTGGGATCACAACTTTAAAATGCGTTTTCTGGCCTTTAGAAGCCGTTTTTCGGGATTCTGAGCTTAATTTGGGATCACAACTTTAAAATGCGTTTTCTGGCTTATAGAAGCCGTTTTTCGGGATTCTGAGCTTAATTTGGGATCACAACTTTAAAATGCGTTTTCTGGCCTTTAGAAGCCGTTTTTCGGGATTCTGAGCTCAATTTGGGATCACAACTTTAAAATGCGTTTTCTGGCCTTTAGAAGCCGTTTTTCGGGATTCTGAGCTTAATTTGGGATCACAACTTTAAAATGCGTTTTCTGGCCTTTAGAAGCCGTTTTTCGGGATTCTGAGCTTAATTTGGGATCACAACTTTAAAATGCGTTTTCTGGCCTTTAGAAGCCGTTTTTCGGGATTCTGAGCTTAATTTGGAATCACAACTTTAAAATGCGTTTTCTGGCTTATAGAAGCCGTTGAGCTTAATTTGGGATCACAACTTTAAAATGCGTTTTCTGGCTTATAGAAGCCGTTTTTCGGGATTCTGAGCTTAATTTGGGATCACAACTTTAAAATGCGTTTTCTGGCTTATAGAAGCCGTTTTTCGGGATTCTGAGCTTAATTTGGGATCACAACTTTAAAATGCGTTTTCTGGCTTATAGAAGCCGTTTTTCGGGATTCTAAGCTTAATTTGGGATCACAACTTTAAAATGCGTTTTCTGGCCTTTAGAAGCCGTTTTTCGGGATTCTGAGCTTAATTTGGGATCACAACTTTAAAATGCGTTTTCTGGCTTATAGAAGCCGTTTTTCGGGATTCTGAGCTTAATTTGGGATCACAACTTTAAAATGCGTTTTCTGGCCTTTAGAAGCCGTTTTTCGGGATTCTGAGCTTAATTTGGGATCACAACTTTAAAATGCGTTTTCTGGCCTTTAGAAGCCGTTTTTCGGGATTCTGAGCTTAATTTGGGATCACAACTTTAAAATGCGTTTTCTGGCTTATAGAAGCCGTTTTTCGGGATTCTGAGCTTAATTTGGGATCACAACTTTAAAATGCGTTTTCTGGCCTTTAGAAGCCGTTTTTCGGGATTCTGAGCTTAATTTGGGATCACAACTTTAAAATGCGTTTTCTGGCTTATAGAAGCCGTTTTTCGGGATTCTGAGCTTAATTTGGGATCACAACTTTAAAATGCGTTTTCTGGCCTTTAGAAGCCGTTTTTCGGGATTCTGAGCTTAATTTGGGATCACAACTTTAAAATGCGTTTTCTGGCCTTTAGAAGCCGTTTTTCGGGATTCTGAGCTTAATTTGGGATCACAACTTTAAAATGCGTTTTCTGGCTTAACGAAGCCGTTTTTCGGGATTCTAAGCTTAATTTGGAATCACAACTTTAAAATGCGTTTTCTGGCTTATAGAAGCCGTTTTTCGGGATTCTGAGCTCAATTTGGGATCACAACTTTAAAATGCGTTTTCTGGCCTTTAGAAGCCGTTTTTCGGGATTCTGAGCTTAATTTGGGATCACAACTTTAAAATGCGTTTTCTGGCCTTTAGAAGCCGTTTTTCGGGATTCTGAGCTTAATTTGGGATCACAACTTTAAAATGCGTTTTCTGGCCTTTAGAAGCCGTTTTTCGGGATTCTGAGCTTAATTTGGGATCACAACTTTAAAATGCGTTTTCTGGCCTTTAGAAGCCGTTTTTCGGGATTCTGAGCTTAATTTGGGATCACAACTTTAAAATGCGTTTTCTGGCCTTTAGAAGCCGTTTTTCGGGATTCTGAGCTTAATTTGGGATCACAACTTTAAAATGCGTTTTCTGGCTTATAGAAGCCGTTTTTCGGGATTCTAAGCTTAATTTGGGATCACAACTTTAAAATGCGTTTTCTGGCCTTTAGAAGCCGTTTTTCGGGATTCTGAGCTTAATTTGGGATCACAACTTTAAAATGCGTTTTCTGGCATATAGAAGCCGTTTTTCGGGATTCTAAGCTTAATTTGGGATCACAACTTTAAAATGCGTTTTCTGGCTTATAGAAGCCGTTTTTCGGGATTCTGAGCTTAATTTGGGATCACAACTTTAAAATGCGTTTTCTGGCCTTTAGAAGCCGTTTTTCGGGATTCTAAGCTAAATTTGGGATCACAACTTTAAAATGCGTTTTCTGGCTTATACAAGCCGTTTTTCGGGATTCTGAGCTTAATTTGGGATCACAACTTTAAAATGCGTTTTCTGGCCTTTAGAAGCCGTTTTTCGGGATTCTGAGCTTAATTTGGGATCACAACTTTAAAATGCGTTTTCTGGCCTTTAGAAGCCGTTTTTCGGGATTCTGAGCTTAATTTGGGATCACAACTTTAAAATGCGTTTTCTGGCCTTTAGAAGCCGTTTTTCGGGATTCTGAGCTTAATTTGGGATCACAACTTTAAAATGCGTTTTCTGGCCTTTAGAAGCCGTTTTTCGGGATTCTGAGCTTAATTTGGGATCACAACTTTAAAATGCGTTTTCTGGCCTTTAGAAGCCGTTTTTCGGGATTCTGAGCTTAATTTGGGATCACAACTTTAAAATGCGTTTTCTGGCTTATAGAAGCCGTTTTTCGGGATTCTGAGCTTAATTTGGGATCACAACTTTAAAATGCGTTTTCTGGCCTTTAGAAGCCGTTTTTCGGGATTCTGAGCTTAATTTGGGATCACAACTTTAAAATGCGTTTTCTGGCTTATAGAAGCCGTTTTTCGGGATTCTGAGCTTAATTTGGGATCACAACTTTAAAATGCGTTTTCTGGCCTTTAGAAGCCGTTTTTCGGGATTCTGAGCTTAATTTGGGATCACAACTTTAAAATGCGTTTTCTGGCTTATAGAAGCCGTTTTTCGGGATTCTGAGCTTAATTTGGGATCACAACTTTAAAATGCGTTTTCTGGCCTTTAGAAGCCGTTTTCCGGGATTCTGAGCTTAATTTGGGATCACAACTTTAAAATGCGTTTTCTGGCCTTTAGAAGCCGTTTTTCGGGATTCTGAGCTTAATTTGGGATCACAACTTTAAAATGCGTTTTCTGGCTTATAGAAGCCGTTTTTCGGGATTCTGAGCTTAATTTGGGATCACAACTTTAAAATGCGTTTTCTGGCCTTTAGAAGCCGTTTTTCGGGATTCTGAGCTTAATTTGGGATCACAACTTTAAAATGCGTTTTCTGGCTTATAGAAGCCGTTTTTCGGGATTCTGAGCTTAATTTGGGATCACAACTTTAAAATGCGTTTTCTGGCTTATAGAAGCCGTTTTTCGGGATTCTGAGCTTAATTTGGGATCACAACTTTAAAATGCGTTTTCTGGCCTTTAGAAGCCGTTTTTCGGGATTCTGAGCTTAATTTGGGATCACAACTTTAAAATGCGTTTTCTGGCTTATAGAAGCCGTTTTTCGGGATTCTAAGCTTAATTTGGGATCACAACTTTAAAATGCGTTTTCTGGCTTATAGAAGCCGTTTTTCGGGATTCTGAGCTTAATTTGGGATCACAACTTTAAAATGCGTTTTCTGGCTTATAGAAGCCGTTTTTCGGGATTCTGAGCTTAATTTGGGATCACAACTTTAAAATGCGTTTTCTGGCTTATAGAAGCCGTTTTTCGGGATTCTGAGCTTAATTTGGGATCACAACTTTAAAATGCGTTTTCTGGCCTTTAGAAGCCGTTTTTCGGGATTCTGAGCTTAATTTGGGATCACAACTTTAAAATGTGTTTTCTGGCTTATAGAAGCCGTTTTTCGGGATTCTAAGCTTAATTTGGGATCACAACTTTAAAATGCGTTTTCTGGCCTTTAGAAGCCGTTTTTCGGGATTCTAAGCTAAATTTGGGATCACAACTTTAAAATGCGTTTTCTGGCTTATAGAAGCCGTTTTTCGGGATTCTGAGCTTAATTTGGGATCACAACTTTAAAATGCGTTTTCTGGCCTTTAGAAGCCGTTTTTCGGGATTCTGAGCTTAATTTGGGATCACAACTTTAAAATGCGTTTTCTGGCTTATAGAAGCCGTTTTTCGGGATTCTGAGCTTAATTTGGGATCACAACTTTAAAATGCGTTTTCTGGCCTTTAGAAGCCGTTTTTCGGGATTCTGAGCTTAATTTGGGATCACAACTTTAAAATGCGTTTTCTGGCCTTTAGAAGCCGTTTTTCGGGATTCTGAGCTTAATTTGGGATCACAACTTTAAAATGCGTTTTCTGGCCTTTAGAAGCCGTTTTTCGGGATTCTGAGCTTAATTTGGGATCACAACTTTAAAATGCGTTTTCTGGCCTTTAGAAGCCGTTTTTCGGGATTCTGAGCTTAATTTGGGATCACAACTTTAAAATGCGTTTTCTGGCTTATAGAAGCCGTTTTTCGGGATTCTGAGCTTAATTTGGGATCACAACTTTAAAATGCGTTTTCTGGCCTTTAGAAGCCGTTTTTCGGGATTCTGAGCTTAATTTGGGATCACAACTTTAAAATGCGTTTTCTGGCTTATAGAAGCCGTTTTTCGGGATTCTGAGCTTAATTTGGGATCACAACTTTAAAATGCGTTTTCTGGCCTTTAGAAGCCGTTTTTCGGGATTCTGAGCTTAATTTGGGATCACAACTTTAAAATGCGTTTTCTGGCCTTTAGAAGCCGTTTTTCGGGATTCTGAGCTTAATTTGGGATCACAACTTTAAAATGCGTTTTCTGGCCTTTAGAAGCCGTTTTTCGGGATTCTGAGCTTAATTTGGGATCACAACTTTAAAATGCGTTTTCTGGCCTTTAGAAGCCGTTTTTCGGGATTCTGAGCTTAATTTGGGATCACAACTTTAAAATGCGTTTTCTGGCTTATAGAAGCCGTTTTTCGGGATTCTGAGCTTAATTTGGGATCACAACTTTAAAATGCGTTTTCTGGCCTTTAGAAGCCGTTTTTCGGGATTCTGAGCTTAATTTGGGATCACAACTTTAAAATGTGTTTTCTGGCTTATAGAAGCCGTTTTTCGGGATTCTGAGCTTAATTTGGGATCACAACTTTAAAATGCGTTTTCTGGCCTTTAGAAGCCGTTTTTCGGGATTCTGAGCTTAATTTGGGATCACAACTTTAAAATGCGTTTTCTGGCTTATAGAAGCCGTTTTTCGGGATTCTGAGCTTAATTTGGGATCCCAACTTTAAAATGCGTTTTCTGGCCTTTAGAAGCCGTTTTTCGGGATTCTGAGCTTAATTTGGGATCACAACTTTAAAATGCGTTTTCTGGCCTTTAGAAGCCGTTTTTCGGGATTCTGAGCTTAATTTGGGATCACAACTTTAAAATGCGTTTTCTGGCTTATAGAAGCCGTTTTTCGGGATTCTGAGCTTAATTTGGGATCACAACTTTAAAATGCGTTTTCTGGCTTATAGAAGCCGTTTTTCGGGATTCTGAGCTTAATTTGGGATCACAACTTTAAAATGCGTTTTCTGGCTTATAGAAGCCGTTTTTCGGGATTCTAAGCTTAATTTGGGATCACAACTTTAAAATGCGTTTTCTGGCTTATAGAAGCCGTTTTTCGGGATTCTGAGCTTAATTTGGGATCACAACTTTAAAATGCGTTTTCTGGCCTTTAGAAGCCGTTTTTCGGGATTCTAAGCTTAATTTGGGATCACAACTTTAAAATGCGTTTTCTGGCTTATACAAGCCGTTTTTCGGGATTCTGAGCTTAATTTGGGATCACAACTTTAAAATGCGTTTTCTGGCCTTTAGAAGCCGTTTTTCGGGATTCTGAGCTTAATTTGGGATCACAACTTTAAAATGCGTTTTCTGGCTTATAGAAGCCGTTTTTCGGGATTCTGAGCTTAATTTGGGATCACAACTTTAAAATGCGTTTTCTGGCCTTTAGAAGCCGTTTTTCGGGATTCTAAGCTTAATTTGGGATCACAACTTTAAAATGCGTTTTCTGGCCTTTAGAAGCCGTTTTTCGGGATTCTGAGCTCAATTTGGGATCACAACTTTAAAATGCGTTTTCTGGCCTTTAGAAGCCGTTTTTCGGGATTCTGAGCTTAATTTGGGATCACAACTTTAAAATGCGTTTTCTGGCCTTTAGAAGCCGTTTTTCGGGATTCTGAGCTTAATTTGGGATCACAACTTTAAAATGCGTTTTCTGGCCTTTAGAAGCCGTTTTTCGGGATTCTGAGCTTAATTTGGGATCACAACTTTAAAATGCGTTTTCTGGCTTATAGAAGCCGTTTTTCGGGATTCTGAGCTTAATTTGGGATCACAACTTTA
>NW_026597329.1:0-7270 GCF_029784155.1 Uranotaenia lowii | reverse complement strand
CTTATATTTTTCCATTGCGGATAACGGAAGCCAGAAGGGAGGTTAATATAAAAAAATTTGCACAGCGTGAGAGCTTATCTAAGAAAAGGTATTTTATTCCAAAAGTATCCCAAAAAAATTTACTAAAAATGATTTTTGCTCATAACGAAAAAAAACCTAAATCAAACCCCTGAATGAACTTTTCTCCAGAAATTTTCTCCGCAGAATGTCCCATTTCCCAGAATTTTTTTCCCCAGATTGAACCAGAATATTATCTCCAGAATATTTAGATCATTTCCCAAAATTTTTCCTCTTCAGAATGGAACATTCCTAAGAAATCCACAAAAACTAAATTTTTCCTGATGTTTTTTCTTTTTACTTAAATGAGTTTGAAAATTTCCATCTCAATTTATTTTTTAACCAGAGTTGTATTTTGTTAAAGATTTGGATTTTTTTATTTTTCTTTTGGCTTCTTGCTTCCTCGACCCCTTCATCTTCATTGGGTGTGGCTTCGACACAAAATAGTTATTTTATGAAAACCCAAATTTTTTTTTTAAAAGTCTTTATTTTTTTCAAATTTCACTTTCGATAAATAAATTCAACTTACTGGGAAAAAGTAATTCTGGTGAAAAGTTCTCTGGGAAATGATTCGTTCTGAGGAAGAATTTTCTGGGAAAAAAAACTGGAATATTGTTTTTCTGGTGATTCAAATTCTGGGGCTTTCTCATTCTGGACAAAGGTTTTCGGTGAAATGGAGTACGACCAAGAAATTGAACCAAAATTCACATGGCTCGTATTAAAACTCCAGAAATTGTTCTATAATTATTCGAGACACCATCCTTCTTCCAGTGAGTACATAGGAATGGGGGAGAGTCCCTTATGCAAATTGGTTAGCATAAATTGGTTAGCATAAATGGAAGGTATTTGGCCCCGAGACATATTTCTATGATTGTTATAAACATTTCAGCTTTTCAGAGAGGAAAGAAAAGAGAAGGAGGGGTTTCCATATCATTTTTTGTTTTTTTTTCAGTACGTAACCGAGCCGGACAATCCGGACTATTTTGTATAAAAAACCTGGCATAATCAAGGCATTTCATTTCTAAATTGACGACCAAAAATTCGGGAAATATCCTGGAAAAATTGATCAAAAACCAGAAATTACTCAACGAAAAGCAAGATAAAAAATGAAAAAATAACAAATTTTTCATCAAAATTCAAAACAGATTTTAAACCATATTTTAGGCTTCGAAAATCCTTTCATGATTATTTTTGCAAAATATGCTCAAAAATTTTTGTTTCGTTGGCTAAATAAAAAAAAATTACAACGAAATTTATTTACTTTTTGTTTGATTTGCCAAAAAAAGTGAAAAAAATTCGGGCGAAATCCGGGCATTTTTCAATGAAGTCCGGGGAACCGGGAAAACCCGGATAAAACCGAGCAATCTAGCAACCTTATCAATCAAAAAAGACTCTCTTTTATATCAGAGGTTATTTGCGTCCGAATAATTTGAGATCTTCCCTTTTTCAGGGCGGAGCCAGGGAAAACACTATTTGTTTCTTAATTGGGTCTAACTCGAAAAGTTATCAAACAAATGCTTCCAAATATGGCATAAGATCAAATTTAGATACTAAAAATGTTTCATGAAAGATTGTTAGTCCTCCTCACTTTGGAGAAGGGAGAGGGTGGATAAATAGAAAATGCATATTGGCATACTAAAATACTTCTTGAAACTTTTACAAATCCAGTTAAAATTTCAGATAGTTTATAAAAAAAATTAGAAGATTAAGTTAAACTGAATGAGATAAACCAGCATTGAATTGCAAATAGAAACTTCAGCTTCAGTTGTCATTTTTAAGTGCTGAATTTGTCAAAAGTTATGCTTACAACAAAAAATTTAAAATAAAATAATTTTGTGATATTTCATCTATTTTTAGAAGGAAGAGCAAATTACACCAGGTCAGCTAGTTTCAGCTCAATTTTCTTTTTGATTTTCACTTGATTTTTTTCTTGCTTAGAAGGTTCTTCATAGATTTTAAATTGATTGTGTTTATAAGAAATTAATATAATTTTTTATTCTTTAATTAATTTAAAACATTTTGGGACTCAAGTAAGGATTACTGAAAAAGGTGTTCGATAAAAATCATTGAAAGCTTTTACTTTTTTAATGATTTTATATATTTTGAATGTAAAGTTTTTAATAAATAAAATTTAGAAATTTGAAAATTTGAGAAATTCTCAAATGGATATTTAGAAATTGGAAATAGAACAAACAATTTTGTTGAAAACATGCCGAAAAAATTTTCGCCGTCCCCCAGTGGGATCGTTGAAAAACGGATATCATTTTTTTTTCTACTAAACTTATGATTGAGAACCGGGATTTGATGAATGATTATTTTTTTTAAAACACCAACAAAATTACCTTTTTCATATCTTTTTTGTTTGACGTGTTTGTAAACTTCATCGTACAGAGGCTAATCTTTCGAGCAAGCCTCTATAAAAAGAATCTTTACTTCATCATATTTTACACATTTTAAAGTTGAGTTCAAACACCGTTTTCAACCTTAAATTTTTGAATGACATTTTGTGACAATCATATCTATCAAAGGCTACTCCATTATGATCGATTATTAACTATTTATTTTTATTTATTTTTGTGTCTGGAAAAACTACCTCAAATTCTCTCTAAATTTACTTGTTTCAAAAAGATAACCCTTAAAAACTAAATTTTCAAGTTATGAGTAATTAAAGGAGGGGAAATAAATTCTTGGCTCAACTGATGGATGTTTCTGTATTAATGATACCAAATATTTAAGAACGTGTCTGTTATCGTATTCGTATGTATTTTACTTTCAAAAATAACAAAAATATAGCTTTGTTTTGCTGCGTCCCCCTGTTTCTTTTTATGTTTTCCATTTTTCATCAAGCAAAAAAGGAACAAATGATATAAAAATTTCAAATTTGCATGTTTGAAGTGAATGCTTCCAAATATGTTAAATCTTTAGTTGAAATGAAAAAAATCCATCAATTATTAACTTAACTTTTTATAAGATTAGCTGTTCTTTGAAATTAAGAGTTTTTTTTGGAAAACACCTTTATAAATGTATTTCAAATATTGAACCCTAAAATTTATTTTTTTTAAGAATTTGAAGAAAACATTGAACTGTTGTATTTTTGATTTTTTAAGATTAAATAAGCGAACATCTTGTTATCTTTATTTTCACTAAATTGACAGCTGATTCAGGAAACCTGTCTTATTTGTGATTTTATTATCTTCCACTATTTCTACTGTCACTTACAACGATTCAGCAGACACAAACTTAAACCATCTCTGTTTTACGTTTTTCTTTAAACTTTATATGAAATGTTCAAAATAAACTAATTTTTCCACCTCATTGAAAACTCGAACATCGATTGACAAATCAACCTTTTAGAATTCGGTATAAGATAGTTGATTTGAGGTTAAATTTAGTTCTGAGCCATTCCTGGAATTCACTTAAGATATTTAGTAAATGTGCTTTCGATTTTGAAGTTTTTATCACAATATGATAAATATCGTGTAGAATGTATGGGCTTGTGATATAGCTCAGTTGGCAAGTCTGTTGTCTCCTGAGCCGATGTCCACGAGTTCGAGCCCAAGAGCAAAAATCGAACACAGTTGTACCGGATAAGTTTTTCAATAACGATCCGCCAACTGTAACGTTGATAAAGTCGCGAATGCCATAAAGATGGTAAAACGACTATAATCGAAACAAAAAAAAGTGTAGAATGTATGAAAAAATAAATTGAAATTTTTTATTAAACGTTAAAAAAAATATTGCTTTTTTTTTGTTAAATTTCGTGTCTGTTATCGTATTCGAACACACTTTTGCTTTTAAAAATAACAAAAATATAGTTTTGTTTTGCTGGGTCCCCCTGTTTCTATTTATGTTTCAAATTTGCATATTTGACGTGAATGCCTCCCACCCAGTTGAAAAATCTTTAGAAGAAATGAAAAAAAAAACAATCTTTAAATTATTTAACTTCTTACTTGGTGGTCTTTTGTTTGAAATTTAGTTTTTTTTAAACATTTTTGTAAAACCTTTTTTTAACATTGGACTTGAAATTTGTTTTTTTTTTGGAATTTAAGGAAACATTGAATTGTTATATTTTTAATTTTTTCATATTTAATTAGCGTAGTTTTTGTTATTGTTATAATTTTTATCACAGAACAACTGACTCAGAAAAACTGTGTTATTTTTGTTTATCTTTATCTTCCAGTTTTTCTTCTATCACTTGCCACGATTCAGCTGACACAAACGGAAACCATGTCTTAGCTCAACGGGGGTGTGAGTTGTTTTCCCACTTTTCGCTCCACTGAGTAAGCCTTCTTCCCCCGGAGATTGCTGCACCAACCCTGATGATTTTTCCGCATCCACAGGGGCAAAGGAAAATAAACTAGAGAAAAACCAGTCGTCATAGTTGTGAAAAAAAACCGGAGAAAAAAGCAACACGAATGCACTCAAAGAATTATTACGCCCAAGTAGAATTGGGCCAGGGGATTTTCGATTTTCAAATATTTTGTTTTCCTCTCTCGCTCTTCCTCTGCTTCAACTGGTTGAGTTCATTTCTTGGTTCGTTTTCCGGGTTGGAATTTCGACGGGGGTGGTTTTTCATTGGAATGGATTTTCCCTTTCTTTCTTCCTCGCAGTTCGCAGTAAAATTGAAGGTGGTTCGGGGTTGGTTTGTCGGCTGGCAAAGGTGAAATGGCACAGAAAGAGAGATGAATTTATGATCCATTCCGCTGCCTCTGCGCCATTAGGCAGGAAAACTTCACCTGGACGGACGATCCGATCCAATTCATCCGCTTTTTGCCGCAAAGAAGCACTTTTGACTGACTAACTGTTTCCGGAAGTCGGCGGAAGGAGTGGCCAGCAGACCAACTAAATAGAAGAAGTCGAAGGTAAGTAGAAGAAAACAGCGAAGCGAAACTTTTCAGTCGTATTTAAATTGCTTTATTATCCCACATTATTATAAACATTGAGGTTTTATGACCTATTCCATCATTTTGCGGGCGTAATCATCTTTCCGGCTTTGGCTTTCGCCGTTGCTGTTGATGTTGGCTTGACTTGGCTGCTTCGAGGTTTTCCCCGGATTTGTTGGCTTGTTTGTTTGCTTGTTTGTTGGCGGTATTCTGTGTGGACTTTTCTCCAAGGCCGGAAGTTGGGAAACCTTTCGGCGGAATTTTCCTCCCACTTACACCGGAACCGGTCGATGTTAGACAGGATCGTTTTATTGTTGTCATGTTTTCACCTTAAGTTCTGTGTCCGTTTGCTTTAAACTTAATTTGAAATGAACTTATTTTTTCCATTCAAATGAAAATTATGACAGCGATTGACAAATCAATCAATTCGATACAAGAATGTGGATTGAGATTAAATTAAGTTCAGAGTCATGCATAGAACTAACTTAAAAAAAATTTTAAATATGCTTTAGACAATCGAATTTTTATCAAAAAATGATAGATATCGCATAGAAGTTATGAAAAAAATTAATTTTATTTTTTTTTAAACGTTTAAATGCTATTTATTTTTTTGTTGTCAGATTTCATCCGAGGAATCAGTAACAACCGGAAGTCAACTGCACCCGATTCCTCAAAATTTTTCTCAACCAAGTAGATGAGAATGAAGAAGAAAGATTTCGTTAGTCGAGGGTGGCATGATAAGCTTACACAATGGATTTTCTTCAAGTTTCTCGGGGAAACAAATGGGATTGGTAGAAAAAAACCTCGCGCGTTAAAGTCACTAACAAAGAGTGTCGAGGGAACGCTTTTTCCACATTTTTTTTTCTTCATTTTCAATCCTCTCGTTTTCCGAGGAAAGTGACGAAGGGAAAACCTCGCGATGATGAAAACAATGACATTGTGCGCTCGATGCGTGGAAAGCCTCCTCGACTTGAGATGGCAAATCGAATGACTCCGGGAATGGGGGGATGATTTTTCTTTTCGTTTTTTTTCTTCTTCCAAAAAGCCTTAAAGAATAGGCTGCTAGGAGCGAAAAAAAATATTAGGAAAACGAATCAATCAATCTCGTTTCGGTATATTGGTTTATTGTTGTGTAGATTTGGGTTTTTCCTTTTATGTTGTTTCCCGGGATCTTTTTTCCAACCAACTTCTTCTTCCCCTATAGTCAGTCATTGGATTCAAAGTCGAAGTTTTCATCTTCTTGTGGCCAAGTTAGAAGCCGCGATATTTCGACACTGAGAAACAAAGATGGTGTAGCTTTCCGGACAGGGGGTAAGTAAATTTAGCAAAACCGAGAGCGGCTTTAAAGATTTGAATTCCATTGGGGCGAATTGTGTATCTACATAGATTTGCATAGCCGATAAAAGCGAGCTTTCCCGACTTTCATCAAAGAAATTGTTTCGGGAAGTAGTTGGGATGGTGGTCGATTTTTTTTCGATCTTGAGTCTGTGGATTTTGATTTAGCTTATTCAGCATTGTCTTGGAATTTGAATAGGAAATAAAGAATTTGTTTGAATTTACATCATCAATCGATGAATTTAACAACGACGATTGATAAAAAAGTTATTCAGAAATATTAAAATTGTTTTAGAAGTTGCAAGAGAATTGTTTCAGTTTATAATCAACTTGAAACTTAAACGACGAGATATATTTTTTTGTCACTTTGTGACAATAACATATTCTTCCTACAATCCTGAATGATAGTCAATTTAAGCATTACATAAATTTTTTTACTGTTTAATGTTCTGTTTTGTCGAATTTCATAATCAAAATTTTTAACTGTTTTGAAAAATAGTGCTTTTCATTAAAAAATATACTCACGATCCTATTTGTAATTTTAAAAAATGTTCTTGATTCAAAACTCTCACCTGAAAAGAGAAGAAAAAAGAAAACATAAGGATTGCGAACAATTTTTTTATGATATCTCTGATTTAGTTCAATGTAATTTCAGAAGATTGTAAATAAATAATCAATTTTTTTTATGTTTAAAAATATCCGACGTGAAAAAATATCGCCAAATCTTCTTTTACCCTAGCCTTAAATGCATTGCAAAGGTTTTAAGCTTCCAGATCGATTTTTTTTCAGGAAAACCCATTGTTGTCTTACACTTTGAGCTTACCAGTCCCGGCAAAAGTCAATGGTTTTGAGATTTTCTCGAGCCCCAAACCAGTGTCAGTGGCAGCAAATTTCCCACCACACATTCGGTAAAACGATACACTAGCTCGAGCTGAGCGAATATTGGAAGGAAAAACTTCCACTCTAGGGAAAATTCCTGTCTTCACCCATCATCG
>NW_026597328.1:0-7271 GCF_029784155.1 Uranotaenia lowii | reverse complement strand
GACTTTTCAACGTTTTTGGCGTTTCGGTTAATGAAAAGAACAAAGACCCGGTGGACAATTTGGAGGCCATCAACGAATTGAGGGAGTGAAGTATTTTGTGAATGAAAGCGGGAGAAGGCGCGCTCTGCCTATTGGAAAAATGGAGTTTTCGTTGATGTCGTTATAAATTATGCGGGTTTGTGTTGTGTCACATTGAGTGGTGGCAAATTTTGGCCTCATAGTTGCTGGTACGAGGTGCGAGGAAAAAGTGGGCAGGTAATTAATTTGGAATAAATCAATCTTTGTGGAAATTTGCGGCCATCCAATTTGTGGAAGCCGAGCCCCTGCTAGCCATTTTTCAAAGTTCACTTAGTTTTTTTTAATGGCCTTAACGTTTTTCAAGAACAATTGGTTGAAGTCTAAATATTTGTTTTAACAAGTTGTCCTAAGTCAAAAAAGTTCACTTTCTGCTTGATCTTTAAATTATTCATTTCCCTGAAGATATAATTTTGAATATTAGGTTCTGGGCACATTTTGATTCCCGTGGCGAAATCATTAGCTCTTCGTTGTTTGCAGAATCCATCCGTCCAGCTCATCAGATGGTCAGGTCGTCTTTATTGGCGTCATCATCATCATCATCGTCAACGTAATAATTCCGCGTCCTTTTTATCTTCATAATCATCTCGCCATCATCAATGGGATTCCATCGTGACAGGGATAAAGTGACATTATTGCTTTTACGCGACGGATTCATTCATAGTGAAAGGTGGCAATGAAGAAACCTCAGAACCGGATGCTCTGAAAGGCGGAAGTCAAACACTGTGCATCCCTCCTTCCCACAATTCCGGGAGCCCAAACGATTTCACAGCAGCTGTCAAGAACCCTGCGGAAACGAGTGCAGATTTCTTTTGTTTGCAGGTACCAAGCTGCTCGAAAGTGGCTCCAGAGAGTGCTCGTGCTGCCCTTCCTTAATCTGCGCTGGAAAAGTGAAGCGAAAATTTTTGTTTTCCTACGGCGACAACTACTGTCAGCTTTTGTGAATTTCCGTTATTTGTTCTGTTTTTTTCTTAGTTTTTTTATTCTTGAAGAATAAAAAAAGATATACCGTTATTTTTTAACAAAAAAGAGCAAATGCTTCTTTTGAAAGTAAAAGCAATTTCCACAATTTTGACAGTTTTTACAATTTTGAAATTTTTGACAATTTTGACAATTTTGACAATTTTGACAATTTTGACAATTTTGACAATTTTGACAATTTTGACAATTTTGACAATTTTGACAATTTTGACAATTTTGACAATTTTGACAATTTTGACAATTTTGACAATTTTGACAATTTTGACAATTTTGACAATTTTGACAATTTTGACAATTTTGACAATTTTGACAATTTTGACAATTTTGACAATTTTGACAATTTTGACAATTTTGACAATTTTGACAATTTTGACAATTTTGACAATTTTGACAATTTTGACAATTTTGACAATTTTGACAATTTTGACAATTTTGACAATTTTGACAATTTTGACAATTTTGACAATTTTGACAATTTTGACAATTTTGACAATTTTGACAATTTTGACAATTTTGACAATTTTGACAATTTTGACAATTTAGACAATTTTGACAATTTTGACAATTTTGACAATTTTGACAATTTTGACAATTTTGACAATTTTGACAATTTTGACAATTTTGACAATTTTGACAATTTTGACAATTTTGACAATTTTGACAATTTTGACAATTTTGACAATTTTGACAATTTTGACAATTTTGACAATTTTGACAATTTTGACAATTTTGACAATTTTGACAATTTTGACAGTTTTGACAATTTTGACAATTTTGACAATTTTGACAATTTTGACAATTTTGACAATTTTGACAATTTTGACAATTTTGACAATTTTGACAATTTTGACAATTTTGACAATTTTGACAATTTTGACAATTTTGACAATTTTGACAATTTTGACAATTTTGACAATTTTGACAATTTTGACAATTTTGACAATTTTGACAATTTTGACAATTTTGACAATTTTGACAATTTTGACAATTTTGACAATTTTGACAATTTTGACAATTTTGACAATTTTGACAATTTGACAATTTTGACAATTTTGACAATTTTGACAATTTTGACAATTTTGACAATTTTGACAATTTTGACAATTTTGACAATTTTGACAATTTTGACAATTTTGACAATTTTGACAATTTTGACAATTTTGACAATTTTGACAATTTTGACAATTTTGACAATTTTGACAATTTTGACAATTTTGACAATTTTGACAATTTTGACAATTTCAACAATTTTGAAAATTTTGAAAATTTTGACAATTTTGAAAATTTTGACAATTTGGACAATTTTGACAATTTTGACAATTTTGACAATTTTGACAATTTTGACAATTTTGACAATTTTGACAATTTTGACAATTTTGACAATTTTGACAATTTTGACAATTTTGACAATTTTGACAATTTTGACAATTTTGACAACTTTGAAAATTTTGACAATTTGGACAATTTTGACAATTTTGACAATTTTGACAATTTTGACAATTTTGACAATTTTGACAATTTTGACAATTTTGACAATTTTGACAATTTTGACAATTTTGACAATTTTGACAATTTTGACAATTTTGACAATTTTGACAATTTTGACAATTTTGACAATTTTGACAATTTTGACAATTTTGACAATTTTGACAATTTTGACAATTTTGACAATTTTGACAATTTTGACAATTTTGATAATTTTTGACAATTTTGACAATTTTGACAATTTTGACAATTTTGACAATTTTGACAATTTTGACAATTTTGACAATTTTGACAATTTTGACAATTTTGACAATTTTGACAATTTTGACAATTTTGACAATTTTGACAATTTTGAAAAATTTGACAATTTTGACAATTTTGACAATTTTGACAATTTTGACAATTTTGACAATTTTGACAATTTTGACAATTTTGACAATTTTGACAATTTTGACAATTTTGACAATTTTGACAATTTTGACAATTTTGACAATTTTGACAATTTTGACAATTTTGACAATTTTGACAATTTTGACAATTTTGACAATTTTGACAATTTTGACAATTTTGACAATTTTGACAATTTTGACAATTTTGAAAATTTTGACAATTTTGACAATTTTGGACAATTTTGACAATTTTGACAATTTTGACAATTTTGACAATTTTGACAATTTTGACAATTTTGACAATTTTGACAATTTTGACAATTTTGACAATTTTTGACAATTTTGACAATTTTGACAATTTGACAATTTTGACAATTTTGACAATTTTGACAATTTTGACAATTTTGACAATTTTGACAATTTTGACAATTTTGACAATTTTGACAATTTTGACAATTTTGACAATTTCAACAATTTTGAAAATTTTGAAAATTTTGAAAATTTTGACAATTGTGAAAATTTGACAATTTGGACCAATTTTGACAATTTTGACAATTTTGACAATTTTGACAATTTTTACAATTTTCACAATTTTGACAATTTTGACAATTTTGACAATTTTGACAATTTTGACAATTTTGACAATTTTGACAATTTTGACAATTTTGACAATTTTGACAATTTTGACAATTTTGACAATTTTGACAATTTTGACAATTTTGACAATTTTGACAATTTTGACAATTTTGACAATTTTGACAATTTTGACAATTTTGACAATTTTGACAATTTTGACAATTTTGACAATTTTGACAATTTTGACAATTTTGACAATTTTGACAATTTTGACAATTTTGACAATTTTGACAATTTTGACAATTTTGACAATTTTGACAATTTTGACAATTTTGACAATTTTGACAATTTTGACAATTTTGACAATTTTGACAATTTTGACAATTTTGATAATTTTGGACAATTTTGACAATTTTGACAATTTTGACAATTTTGACAATTTTGACAATTTGGCAATTTCGACAATTTTGACAATTTTGACAATTTTGACAATTTTGACAATTTTGACAATTTTGACAATTTTGACAATTTTGACAATTTTGACAATTTTGACAATTTTGACAATTTTGACAATTTTGACAATTTTGACAATTTTGACAATTTTGACAATTTTGACAATTTTGACAATTTTGACAATTTTGACAATTTTGACAATTTTGACAATTTTGACAATTTTGACAATTTTGACAATTTTGACAATTTTGACAATTTTGACAATTTTGACAATTTTGACAATTTTGACAATTTTGACAATTTTGACAATTTTGACAATTTTGACAATTTTGACAATTTTGACAATTTTGACAATTTTGACAATTTTGATAATTTTGACAATTTTGACAATTTTGACAATTTTTACAATTTTGACAATTTTGACAATTTTGACAATTTTGACAATTTTGACAATTTTGACAATTTTGACAATTTTGACAATTTTGACAATTTTGACAATTTTGAAAATTTTGACAATTTTGACAATTTTGACAATTTTGACAATTTTGACAATTTTGACAATTTTGACAATTTTGACAATTTTGACAATTTTGACAATTTTGACAATTTTGACAATTTTGACAATTTTGACAATTTTGACAATTTTGACAATTTTGACAATTTTGACAATTTTGACAATTTTGACAATTTTGACAATTTTGACAATTTTGACAATTTTGACAATTTTGACAATTTTGACAATTTTGACAATTTTGACAATTTTGACAATTTTGACAATTTTGACAATTTTGACAATTTTGACAATTTTGACAATTTTGACAATTTTGACAATTTTGACAATTTTGACAATTTTGACAATTTTGACAATTTTGACAATTTTGACAATTTTGACAATTTTGACAATTTTGACAATTTTGATAATTTTGACAATTTTGACAATTTTGACAATTTTGACAATTTTGACAATTTTGACAATTTTGACAATTTTGACAATTTTGACAATTTTGACAATTTTGACAATTTTGACAGTTTTGACAGACAATTTTGACAATTATTGACAGACAATTTTGACAATTTTGACAATTTTGACAATTTTGACAATTTTGACAATTTTGACAATTTTGACAATTTTGACAATTTTGACAATTTTGACAATTTTGACAATTTTGACAATTTTGACAATTTTGACAATTTTGACAATTTTGACAATTTTGACAATTTTGACAATTTTGACAATTTTGACAATTTTGACAATTTTGACAATTTTGACAATTTTGACAATTTGACAATTTTGACAATTTTGACAATTTTGACAATTTTGACAATTTTGACAATTTTGACAATTTTGACAATTTTGACAATTTTGATAATTTTGACAATTTTGACAATTTTGACAATTTTGACAATTTTGACAATTTTGACAATTTTGACAATTTTGACAATTTTGACAATTTTGACAATTTTGACAATTTTGACAATTTTGACAATTTGGCAATTTCGACAATTTTGACAATTTTGACAATTTTGACAATTTTGACAATTTTGACAATTTTGACAATTTTGACAATTTTGACAATTTTGACAATTTTGACAATTTTGACAATTTTGACAATTTTGACAATTTTGACAATTTTGACAATTTTGACAATTTTGACAATTTTGACAATTTTGACAATTTTGACAATTTTGACAATTTTTGACAATTTTGACAATTTTGACAATTTTGACAATTTTGACAATTTTGACAATTTTGACAATTTTGACAATTTTGACAATTTTGATAATTTTGACAATTTTGACAATTTTGACAATTTTTTACAATTTTGACAATTTTTGACAATTTTGACAATTTTGACAATTTTGACAATTTTGACAATTTTGACAATTTTGACAATTTTGACAATTTTGACAATTTTGACAATTTTGACAATTTTGACAATTTTGACAATTTTGACAATTTTGACAATTTTGACAATTTTGACAATTTTGACAATTTTGACAATTTTGACAATTTTGACAATTTTGACAATTTTGACAATTTTGACAATTTTGACAATTTTGACAATTTTGACAATTTTGACAATTTTGACAATTTTGACAATTTTGACAATTTTGACAATTTTGACAATTTTGACAATTTTGACAATTTTGACAATTTTGACAATTTTGACAATTTTGACAATTTTGACAATTTTGACAATTTTGACAATTTTGACAATTTTGACAATTTTGACAATTTTGACAATTTTGACAATTTTGACAATTTTGACAATTTTGACAATTTTGACAATTTTGACAATTTTGACAATTTTGACAATTTTGACAATTTTGACAATTTTGACAATTTTGACAATTTTGACAATTTTGACAATTTTGACAATTTTGACAATTTTGACAATTTTGACAATTTTGACAATTTTGACAATTTTGACAATTTTGACAATTTTGATAATTTTGACAATTTTGACAATTTTGACAATTTTGACAATTTTGACAATTTTGACAATTTTGACAATTTTGACATACAATTTTGACAATTATGACAGACAATTTTGACAATTTTGACAATTTTGACAATTTTGACAATTTTGACAATTTTGACAATTTTGACAATTTTGACAATTTTGACAATTTTGACAATTTTGACAATTTTGACAATTTTGACAATTTTGACAATTTTGACAATTTTGACAATTTTGACAATTTTGACAATTTTGACAATTTTGACAATTTTGACAATTTTTGACAATTTTGACAATTTTGACAATTTTGACAATTTTGACAATTTTGACAATTTTGACAATTTTGACAATTTTGACAATTTTGACAATTTTGACAATTTTGACAATTTTGACAATTTTTGACAATTTTGGACAATTTTGACAATTTTGACAATTTTGACAATTTTGACAATTTTGACAATTTTGACAATTTTGACAATTTTGACAATTTTGACAATTTTGACAATTTTGACAATTTTGACAATTTTGACAATTTTGACAATTTTGACAATTTTGACAATTTTGACAATTTTGACAATTTTGACAATTTTGACAATTTTGACAATTTTGACAATTTTGACAATTTTGACAATTTTGACAATTTTGACCATTTTGACAATTTTGACAATTTTGACAATTTTGACAATTTTGACAATTTTGACAATTTTGCCAATTTTGCCAATTTTGCCAATTTTGACAATTTTGACAATTTTGACAATTTTGACAATTTTGACAATTTTGACAATTTTGACAATTTTGACTATTTTGACAATTTTGACAATTTTGACAATTTTGACAATTTTGACAATTA
>NW_026597327.1:0-7296 GCF_029784155.1 Uranotaenia lowii | reverse complement strand
GAATTTGCAAATCTGAAGAAATAACAACGATTTTCCAAAAACTACTTTTTTCAAAAAAATAAATAAATATGATTCTTGCAATTTTTCCGCTTACTTTTTGTTCGATATCTCACACATACATTAAAATATCGTAATAAAAATACCATGGACTGATTTCTTTTAACCTCTAAAATATTTTTTGTGAATACATCACCCAAAAATTTTCACGCGTTTTCGAGATATTTGAATTTTGATTAGTGTTGTTTTAAAACAACACTATGCATTAAAGGGTTAATGGTGATTTGCAATCTTTCGTAAAAAAGTTATATGAATGCAATTTGAGAGAAGCTTCGAGGGCCGCACAAACATGTCTCGAGGACCGCATATGGCCCTCGAGCCGCGGGTTGCTCGTCCCTATTTCAAAGTGTTTTTCACAATTTTTAGTTCAAACCTTAAAAAAATATTCAAAAATTGTTGGTCATTTTTAAAAACGGATAGTGGTGAATAGGTAAAGCTATTTTTCCCGACCAATTTTTTTCATCTTTCCTGATTCATGCACCAGAACGCATTAAATCTAAATCATCGCAGGCCAAGATTTGCAAAAAAAAACCCACATTATGGATCCGCCGATGGGTTGTTTAGGAATATTGAAAGGAAAAACTGATTGCTTATACTGCCCCTACTTTCATAACAGCAAGCGAGAAAATCAGCCTTTTCTGCATTTGACCACAACTCTCACCATAAACGAAAATCGTTTGACGGAATGTATTTAAGGTTGTCATAATAAATCGTAGGACCTGAAATTTTCAAAATTGGGCCATATTGGTAAGGTCGGGAGCACCATTATTTTTGTTATGGGACTGTTATGCGAAAAACTCGCAAAACAGTCCCATACAGAATATTTTTTGATCACCAAGCTACTTTCTAAGACTGAAATTTGAACATTTCTAAAATTCGAAATGCAGTTATCAAAAATAGAAACAAGCTTTTAGGAAAATATCGTGAATTCCACATTGTGAGTTGAATCTTAACTATTACCATCGAAAACTATAGTGGGCATAATTTGACATCAAGTGAGATGAATCTTGTTTAAAGACTTAAAGCGATAAATCAAAGATTATTTCACCGAAAAACAGAGTAAAGCAACTATATCCGTGGTATTTCACATATGGGACTATCATGCGGGTTTATTTCATATGGGACAGTCACAAGTTGATATTTTTTTCAAAATTTCTAGAAAAAAAAAATCTCTTTTTTTATTGTTTTATAATGAAGTTCAATGTTCAGAATGACGAAATGCTAGGTTAGATGAAAAATGACAAAAATTCATATGGGACTGTTATGCGAGTAGAAGCAGTATATTCGAGGGTTTGAAATATGTATACCAAAAACCTTGAGGTCCGCTGGCCATTAAGTTTTTGACTCCTGACTGACTCTTTGACTGAATAATACATTCAAAGTAATTTACTTGGGATTAATTCAGGTTGCCAGATTTTTTTCAGAACGTTTCAGGGCTGGACAATCCGAGCAATTTTTTAAATTTTTTTTTTTTTTGGTTTTTGGAATACGTATTTCAAAACCTCGAATATAGTGCCCCTACTCGTATAACAGTCCCATATGAATTTTCGTCATTTTTTATCTAACCTAGCAGTTCGTTATTCTGAACATTGGACTTCATTATTTTTATAAAAATCCGGGCATTTTGTTTCTAAATCGACGACCAAAAATCCGGGCAGTATCCATGCATATCTTGTCAAAACCCCAAAAATTATTCAACAAAAATGAAGATAAAAAATTGAAAAAAATATTTTTTTCATCAAAATTCATGAAAAAATTTTAAATTGTATTTTTGGCTTCGAAAAATCCTTCCATGATTATTTTTGCAAAATCTGCTCAAAAAATTTTGTTTTGGTAACTAAATAAAACACATTTACAACACAATTTATTTTTTTTTTGTTTGATTTGCCAAATGAAGTGAAACAATCTGGGCAAAATCCAGGAATTTTTCAATGAAAACCGGGCAACCGGGCCAAGCTAGACTGCTCCCAAATTTTGAACAAAATAATCGGGCAAACCAGGATAAAACCGGGCAATCTGGCAACCTTAATCTAGCTAGATTCGAAATTTCTGAGCCAGATTTTAGGAATTAGACCGTAACCATTTATTGAATGAAATCTTTTTGTTGGACATTGGTATCTTTGGTCACTTGATTTTAATACAGCTAAAGAATTCAAACAAAAATTATTAAAATGAATTTATTGAAACTAATAACAAATCAGGATCCATTATTTGGTTCGAATACTAGAAATTATGATTTTAAGAATTTTTAAAGTGTTTCAATTTTATTCAGCAATCTTTAATGCTACATATTATTTATTGAATGGAAGAGATAGGCTTTGGTCTTCAATAGTAAAAGGGGAAAATGCTGTTTCAACATTCAATCTCAATTATCAATTTTGAATAGCTTCTTGGAGATCAGGAATCAAAGAGAAAATAGGCCCAATAAACTACAATCTTTTGTTTCAAAAATAAAGATTTTGAATATAAGAATTTTACAATATGCATACTATATACATTTTTCCTTGCAATAACCACACAGATGATACTTACTGGAAATGTACTAGATTATGCTATAAATGTGTTTTTTTACTAGAGCTTACCCAGACAAACTTTGAAACGTGATTGTTGCTATTTTGTTGAAGATTAAGAGAATTGTTCGTTTATGAGTTGTGTATCGTTGGATCTTTTGAGCAATCGTTTGGAACCAAATTCCTACATTTATTGTTAGAATCAGCCGAAAGCTGGAAAGAGGAAAGGAGTAAGGTGTTTTTACCCGGAAGGTGTTGAACAACATGTACTTTTCCGAGAAGGAAGCTTTTCCCCTCACTCGGAAACATTTTCAGGCGAAGGATAATCGAATAACATATGACCCGCAGGAATATCAATATTTGGTAAGAGCACGGAACATCGAGGAACTTTTGCGGCAGCTGCCATTTCGGTTGTCGTTAAACTGTTTGTTGAATACATCCTGAAAGCCGGAATTGATCGAAACCACCACCTGTGTTTCGATGCGGATGTTGCTTGAAAGTTTGTCTAAGCTTTGTTATCAATTGCTTACGAACTTTTTCTGCAGAAATTAGTACTTTCTCGAGTTTTCTCCTAGAAAACGATAAAGGTTGTAATCACCTAAAGACGCTCTCTGTAACAATCCAATCCTATTAGATCTCTTTTGGAAAAAAATCAAATTTAGAACAAAAGTTAAAATACACCACTTCTACAGCTAAATAAACTTTTTCTTCATACCGGATGTTCATGTTTACACAAGATTGAAATCTCAAAAACGAAAATATTTCGTACACATCAGTCCTTCACCAACGAAGTTAATTGAGAATTTATGCTGTGAAGTAAATGCTTCAAACAATTCCAATGCTTCCTCCATTGAAAGCCGAGTCTAGTTACGTTACGACTGAGTCTGATTCTTTTACAACGCTCTGGTACGCTTCCATTTTGAAAGCTAACTGCTAGCTAGCTACTAGAAAAGTACCCGATCAGGAGAGCATATCAAAATAATAACTCAAACGTATCTCACCAAGATATTTATATCTGATTCAGTTATTATTAAGTACTGAAAAATTTAGATTTTAAGTTTCTCCAATCTGAATTATATCTTATTCTGATTGACAAATTTGAATGGGGTTGAGCTCATATTCATTGATAAAGATTTTTTTTCGGATTGTGCTAAAATAGAATGATAATATCTTATTTTGATCTAAGTTCAACTTTTTCTGAAACACGGACATCGAAGTCAACGGCTTAAACCTTACATTAACGATTTTCGCTCAACAGATTCATAAAATTTAATCAAATTTTTGGGAAACCAAAAATGGGGCATGGTTTTATCAAATAATGTGGTTTATTGACCTTCCACTAGAAAATTTTCTCGAAGCACTCATATCTTGATAAGTTATAATTTTGATAGGTTTTGTTCTGTCCAATATCAAACTATGCTATCTGAACGAGATATAATCTTGATAGGGAGCATATCAAAAACTGATATAATTTAGCTATAATCGTATAGATTTTTTGATATAATTTGAGATATTTTAACATCCTACGAGTACTAAATTATAACTCATCCAGATAGGAAAAAATTGAATATCAAAATATCTCATCTTGATATAATTTAGTTTTTCTCTTCTGATCGGGTACACATTTCGGTAAACCAGTCACATCCGAGCCAAAGAATGCTGAAAAAGCTTCAACTATTTTGGAGCTGTACACATCTTGTCTCGCCCACTTATGCTCATTGAAAAGTATCATAGAAAAGTTTAAATATACCAATGAGTATATCTAAACACCATTGGAAGCCATATTTGAGGTTCACCCACTTCATCGGTTTACGACTTTCTGATGGTTTAAAACTTTATCCATAATATTTTTGTTTTGATCATCACTTCAAAGTTTTTGACGTAAATTATTCCTCAATTTAGTTTTTAGGGAAAATTTAGTTCACCCAAATTCTCATACAAAATTCAGTACGTGACTGCAGCAACCGTTATTCGAAAATATTCTTTCAGTTGCATCAAAACGAGAAAGCGTCTGTCCATTTATTTAGTCCAATTTCTGTCGAACGAAAAACCATATCCATCCTATAAATAAACAAAAATCAAGTGATACACTGTCTGACTGTCTGGGTCCATGTTTGTTCGGTTTTTTGGTTTATTTGCACTCGGAATGTGTGACAACTTTCCTGTGAGCTCTATTCACTATTCTCGAAAACTTTCCGGACACAAGTTTATTCAACAGCCTGGACCATTTTGCTGATGCAGATGCTGTTTTGAGCAATTCAACATTTCGAATCCAAGAACAAAATTATGAGAAATCGACCCATCCTTATGTTGCTGTTGACGACGACGCGACGCCCAGTTTGGGAAGTTATGAGCAGTACTCAAAGTGGTTTTATTTGATTTTTTCATCTCCAACTGCATCAAATTTCAATTGAATCAAAACACACAACAAACATAAGTTTCGGTTGTAAAAACCAAATTGTTGCGATATGAGAGCATCTTTCATTTATCTGCTTCAACGAAAATTTTTACCGTAAAAAACGAAAACCAGAAAGAAAAGCATGAATAAAAATGTTTCGAAAAGTTCGATAGTATAAAAATTTAAAACAACTTTCAAATTGTCAAAACAGTCAAAATTGTCAAAAATTGTAAAAATTGTCAAAATTGTAAAATTTGTCAAAATTGTCATAATTGTCAAAATTGTCAAAATTGTCTAATTGTCAAAATTGTCAAAATTGTCTAAATTGTCTAAATTGTCTAAATTGTCTAAATTGTCTAAATTGTCTTAATTGTCAAAATTGTTAAAATTGTCAAAATTGTCAAAATTGTCAAAATTGTCAAAATTGTCAAAATTGTCAAAATTGTCAAAATTGTCAAAATTGTCAAAATTGTCAAAATTGTCAAAATTGTCAAAATTGTCAAAATTGTCAAAATTGTCAAAATTGTCAAAATTGTCAAAATTTTCAAAATTGTCAAAATTGTCAAAATTGTCAAAATTGTCAAAATTGTCAAAATTGTCAAAATTGTCAAAATTGTCAAAATTGTCAAAATTGTCAAAATTGTCAAAATTGTCAAAATTGTCAAAATTGTCAAAATTGTCAAAATTGTCAAAATTGTCAAAATTGTCAAAATTGTCAAAATTGGCAAAATTGGCAAAATTGTCAAAATTTTCAAAATTTTCTAAATTGTCAAAATTGTCAAAATTGTCAAAATTGTCAAAATTGTCAAAATTGTCAAAATTGTCAAAATTGTCAAAATTGTCAAAATTGTCAAAATTGTAAAAATTGTCAAAATTGTCAAAATTGTCAAAATTGTCAAAATTGTCAAAATTGTCAAAATTGTCAAAATTGTCAAAATTGTCAAAATTGTCAAAATTGTCAAAATTGTCAAAATTGTCAAAATTGTCAAAATTGTCAAAATTGTCAAAATTGTCAAAATTGTCAAAATTGTCAAAATTGTCAAAATTGTCCAAATTGTCCAAATTGTCAAAATTGTCAAAATTGTCAAAATTGTCAAAATTGTCAAAATTGTCAAAATTGTCAAAATTGTCAAAATTGTCAAAATTGTCAAAATTATTAAAATTGTCAAAATTGTCAAAATTGTCCAAATTGTCAAAATATTCAAAAATTGTCAAAATTGTCAAAATTGTCAAAATTGTCAAAATTGTCCAAATTGTCCAAATTGTCAAAATTGTCAAAATTGTCAAAATTGTCAAAATTGTCAAAATTGTCAAAATTGTCAAAATTGTCAAAATTGTCAAAATTGTCAAAATTGTCAAAATTGTCAAAATTGTCAAAATTGTCAAAATTGTCTAAATTGTCTTAATTGTCAAAATTGTTAAAATTGTCAAAATTGTCAAAATTGTCAAAATTGTCAAAATTGTCAAAATTGTCAAAATTGTCAAAATTGTCAAAATTGTCAAAATTGTCAAAATTGTCAAAATTGTCAAAATTGTCAAAATTGTCAAAATTGTCAAAATTGTCAAAATTATCAAAATTGTCAAAATTGTCAAAATTGTCAAAATTGTCAAAATTGTCAAAATTGTCAAAATTGGCAAAATTGTCAAAATTGTCAAAATTGTCAAAATTGTCAAAATTGTCAAAATTGTCAAAATTGTCAAAATTGTCAAAATTGTCAAAATTGTCAAAATTGTCAAAATTGTCAAAATTGTCAAAATTGTCAAAATTGTCAAAATTGTCAAAATTGTCAAAATTGTCAAAATTGTCAAAATTGTCAAAATTGTCAAAATTGTCAAAATTGTCAAAATTGTCAAAATTGTCAAAATTGTCAAAATTGTCAAAATTGTCAAAATTGTCAAAATTGTCAAATTGTCAAAATTGTCAAAATTGTCAAAATTGTCAAAATTGTCAAAATTGTCAAAATTGTCAAAATTGTCAAAATTGTCAAAATTGTCAAAATTGTCAAAATTGTCAAAATTGTCAAAATTGTCAAAATTGTCAAAATTGTCAAAATTGTCAAAATTGTCAAAATTGTCAAAATTGTCAAAATTGTCAAAATTGTCAAAATTGTCAAAATTGTCAAAATTGTCAAAATTGTCAAAATTGTCAAAATTGTCAAAATTGTCAAAATTGTCAAAATTGTCAAAATTGTCAAAATTGTCAAAATTGTCAAAATTGTCAAAATTGTCAAAATTGTCAAAATTGTCAAAATTGTCAAAATTGTCAAAATTGTCAAAATTGGTCAAAATTGTCAAAATTGTCAAAATTGTCAAAATTGTCAAAATTGTCAA
>NW_026597326.1:0-7326 GCF_029784155.1 Uranotaenia lowii | reverse complement strand
TAGACCGTCCCTCCATGAAGCCGGCCTGATGACTTCCCACGAATCTGTTTGCTTGTGGCGTTAGGCGGCGGAGTAGGATTCGGACAACACTTTGTAGGCGGCAGTGAGGACAGTGATCGCTCGGTAGTTCTCACAGTCCAATTTGTCGCCCTTCTTGTAGATGGGGCATATTACCCCCTCCTTCCACTCCTCCGGTAGCTGTTCTATGTCCCAGATCCGGATTATCAACCGATGTAGGCAATTGGCCAACCTGTCCGGGCCCATTTTGATGAGTTCAGCTGCGATGCCATCCTTCCCAGCCGACTTGTTTCTATTCAGCTGGCGAATGGCTTCCTTAACTTCACTCATCGTTGGGAGTGGCTCCTCTTCGTCGTTGGCTACGCCGGCGATGTACCTTCCCCCCCTGTCTTGATCTCCTGCATGTGCGCCGTTCAGGTGTTCATCGAAGTACTGCTTCCACCTTTTGATCACCTCACGATTGTCCGTCAGGATACCCCCGTCCTTATCCCGGCACATTTCGGCTTGCGGCACGAAGCCTTTGCGGGATGCGTTGAGTTTCTGATAGAACTTTCGTGTTTCTTGGGAACGATGCAGCTGCTCCAGCTCCTGGAGCTCCTCCTCCTCCAGGCGGCGCTTTTTCTCCTGGAAAAGTCGAACTCGCTGCCTCTTCCGCTGTCGGTGATTTTCCACATTTCGACGGGTGCCTCTTTGCACTACTGCCGCCCGCGCGGCATTTTCTTCGTCCATCACCCTCCTACACTCCTCGTCGAACCAGTCGTTCCGTCGAGATCGCTCCACATAACCGATAACGTTCTCCGCCGCACTGTTGATGGCTGTTTTGATGGTATCCCAACAGTCCTTGAGAGGGGCTTCGTCAAGCTCGCCCTCTGCCGGCAGCGCTGCTTCGACCGATTGCGCGTAGTCTGCCGCGACCTCAGGTTGCTTCAGTTGAGGACGTAAAATTTGATTGATTTCACATTGATTTCAATCTGTCTGAGTAAACCTGGACAGCCGATTTCACCATCGATCAGCTTCTTAACAAAAATAGCGCGCTTTATCACACGGCTTTCGTAGAGTGTTTCCATATCCAGCAGGCGACAGAGTTGCTTGTAGTCCGGAAGTTTGTCTGGGTTGTTCCATGGAATGAATCGGAGGGCATACTTCAAAAACCTTGATTGCACTGCTTCGATTCTTTGAGACCAGTGTTCCGAATATCACTCATTTTCAATGAATGTTTCTGATTGCACTTCGCAACTGAACGTACAACGGTAGGGTTTCTTTATTGATTGCTACTGGACCTACCCGATCATCGATCGTTCAATTCATCGCTAAAATACAGATCACCTCGTACGATGCTTGCTGTCAAAACAGTGCAGCACCATCATCAAATTGGAATCTCACCAATGCGCAATGCATATGGCGAATCTTGTTGGTCTTCGATCAGGAGTGAATGGATCAGGCAGTGAGTGAGTGATACATGAAGCCGATCATTAGCGTATTTTGTTTGATTTGATACATAGCAAATTAATAAATTTATTTGTTGTTATAACGTTTTTTAACATCAGTATGATCAAAATCAAATTGAAGTTGTGTTTGTGAGGGAAAGATGTTCACTTTCGCCACGTTTTTCAAATTTTACAAGTTCTCTTATTAAACTGTCGTCCGTCACGTTAAAACTACTGAGAATTTATGGTGTCCCGCACAACTGTTTGATTTTTCTCGTCCTGCAAAAAATAATTTTGAATTTCATATAATTCAGGCAGATACTGAGTGAGCTACATTCAGAATGGATCAGTTTGTATCTCACTCATCTCCGATATGCGATGTTTGCTAAACCGATAATTCTGAATGATGCGACTCGGTTTGCATAGCTGATAGGAGCGCTGATCGAGATTGCATACCAGCCAGGCGAAGCAGTTGCGAGAGGCGCTATCCCATTATACAATCTGAATGTTTCCAACAGGAAACGTATCCTGAGTGTTTGTTTTGATTGATTTTCGGAAAACTGTTTGAGACCAGTATACCGTACATGAGCACCATACTATTGAAGCTGCTCTGCGACGTAGTTCCACATCCCCGTGGTGCAGAGTGGAAACGTGTCTGCAAGTCCGGCGTACTGCAGATGTACGGCCAAGAGAACTACACCAAACCCACTAGAGGCCGTCGACGGGTCTGCCAAACCCGCGCGGAAGAAGTGGTGCACCCGGGTACTTAGGTACCAGTACTTGGGTGTGTGCGTGATGGTCCAACACGCTTTCGGGGGGTCATGACCCTGATATGCGGATGCGACCGGAGGGAGAGCGATCGCCAACTTGTTTTGCGCTTCGGTGGGTATAGACCCGACTCGCAAAATGAGTATATGCGCAAAGTGGTGGCCAATGGTGGGCCGATCACTTAGGGACGTGTTTACACGTCAGTGTCCGAGAGGCACATTTTGCCGGAGGTGTCAGGGTTCGACACGCGTTTCAGGAATTGATGCGCCTGAACCGCGAGTGTGACCTGATGAGGGCGTTCTATAGCTCGATCTGCGCTTCGGGTGGTCAAGCGCCCGACTTGAAGATCGGGTAGTTGCGCTGAGTGGTGACTTAAGTCAACACTATTTGTGAGTTCGGAGGAGTCTGAGTCCTACACGTGGCTTAAAGGGCTTACCCCTCCTACCCGCGTGTTTGAACAGAGAAAGTGTCGTCGACAACTCGCTTTGTGTTTCTGGATCTTGGACTGGATTCACAAAGTTGGTAGTTGCGCTGTGTGGGGACCTCATTCACACGATGAAATGTCGGATCCTAACTCGTCAGAGGAGGGATTGAGCGTCGAGTTGTGTTAGAATGAGGCATTGCTGGTAGAGGATTCGGAAACGAGTATTGCCTTGGAGCGCACTAGCGCGAATTGACCTCCCACTATTGAAGTAAAGTGTGTCAAACAGTTCGAGGTGGGAACAAAGGTCAGTGGCCCCAGGTGGACTTTATGGCGTAGGGGGTACAGTATTCCTTAGCATTGTATCATGAGTCGTCCAATTGCACCCATGGACCCAGAGTAGCAAACTGGGGGGACGCGGTGGCTCGCCGTGCCTTCGAATGCAATCCGTAAATTGGATTTACCACCTGGGTTAACAACTAATAAAAAAAAATATTGAAGCTGTTTCAAGGTGAGATCTTACAAGCGAATAATACAGCAAACGGAGGCAGAAGGGATCCTTAAACTCCTTCAATAGTCTTATTAAGAATCCCAGGTTTCTGTTGAACGAGGATACCCTTTCTAGAGTCGAGTCAACATTTTCTTTTTTCTTCTCGTTGACGAATTTCCCAATCTTTTGAGGATTATGCTTTAGATTGGTTTGCACACGCATCGAATATCTCGAATACAATAGACTGTTCTACTTTCGATATTCGTTACATGCATACATGAAGGCTGATTTTGAATAAACATTCTTTTTGTTTTTTTTTTATTTTTTATTTTAAGTGCAGCGTCATTGACGAAAAGGAGATCGAGTGTGCGGTTTTTGTGATTCTTCATAGCATTGATTTGTTTCATGTTCAAGAGTGCCATACGATCTACTAGGGCGGAACTCGAAGCGGGAATCAATGTTGAATTTGGGTAAGGACATTTGTGCCCAGCGGGAATTGTTATCCATTCAATACTCGGTTGATTATAGTCGCCAAAAACTAAATGAAGATCGTGGGGATGCATCAACTCTGAAACAGCTGTGGCAGAATCTATGTGTGAGCTTATCACAGCTTCGATGGCAGCATGTTCTGGGCTTAAGTATACAACACAAATATATCTAAATACTATATCGATGATGGCAAATCTACGATCTTTGTGTCCAGCAATGTGAATAATCTTCATGGCAGATGTTTCGTAAATGTTGTTTTGTTTCCCAAGCATTGTAATGAAAGAAAATTCGTCATTTCCTGCGGATAATGCTGCGATTCTAAGCCGTGGTTTTAACAGGGCTTGCAGTTTGGAGTTATATTTCGTGGCTAATGAACGATTTGCAACATCTACAAATTTTTGAGCCGATTCGGCAGATGTACCTCTGACTGCTAGATCACCACTCGGCAGGGATCGTGCATACACGACTTCAAATTCGATGGGATCCAGCATGTTTTGAATCTCATTTTTAGTTGTGTCAGCATCATGTAGTACCTTGGGTTTTATGATGGCGGTTTGTGAGATTTTGGACAGACGCTTTGGCTGGGCACGAGGTGACTTGGGTGTTTCGTTTGCAGGGATGCAAGTTGTAGGTTCATTTGAGCTAAGACGAGTTGGAGCAGTTGGTGTGATCAAAGCTGTCCAGCCGAAGGCAGAGGTGAAGATGGTTTAGAGGTGAGTGTGGCATATTTTGGATTGAGTACAGCAGTTTTTTTGATATTTCGTAGTCTTGTGTTGTCCGTAGATCACATTACAGCTTGTGCAAAGGTCTGTGGGGTTGACTAAAGTCTGTTTCACATAGAATCTGGTCGCATCTTTTCATTTACTGCAGCGCGAGCGCCCCTAGTTGTCACATCGTGAATCTATTGACAGTGTTTTGATCCGGATGGTTTGTTTACTTAGTGGTGAAAATTTCATCAAGATTGAAGCAGTCAGTTCAAAGTTATCGACGATGGAACGCGAAAGGCGAGAGAAAATTCTGCACACTCACGAAGAGAAACCAACGTGGTCAGGGGTAAATATCGCGAAATTCCTGAAATATTTATCCAAAATTGACTGTAAATTCGGTGCTGCAACGTTGCCGGGAGACCCTTATGGTGGATCTAGCAAAACAAACCAGGCGTAAAAGTGGAACATATGACCGGAAGCTGCGAGCAAAGGTAGTTCGATCAGTTCACAATAATCCTGGAATCTCCTTGCGTGTTGCGAAAAAGTTCAAGACGAACCACAGTATAGCTTGGCGAATTGCTTGGCGAGAAGGCTTGCGGTTGTATCATGCAAGCAAACACCCCAACAGGACGCTGAAACAAAACCTGGTTGCCAAAACCAGGGCAAGGAAGTTGTACGAGAAAGTGTTGACCAAGTACAACGGATGCGTTTTGATGGACGATGAAACTTACGTCAAAATGGATTTTGGACAAATAGGGGAAAACTGTACAAGACGCACCACTTAAGCATAATGGCTGTTTACAGCGATACCCATCATCTATGAACCAAATTGAAAGTTCACGACGATTCAGGGATCACATTTGCATCTTATCAAAAAGAAATAATATGTTAAAAACACGATTTTGGTTATATTTTTGTGAAAATCTTTAACAGCCAGAAACCAAGCCGCGGGGTAGAACACCAAAACTAGTGGACAGAACACAACATTCTGAATGGGTGGTGAGAAATGGAACAATGATTATACGGAATATAGTAATTGAAACATCACATTTTTGATTACATGTTCATCGTATTTTTGCAAACTAACCATACTTTGCAAAAAATCATTTATTATTGCTTAATTTAACGAAGATTTTGCTTTTCAAAATTCACTTCTTTATATCCTTATAGGTAAAACGCCTTCAGGTAGGCAACGAACTACAATTTCTTGACTGATATCGCGGCAAACATGGCGGCAGATATTTTTTTCGAGTCAAATATTGGTGCATCTTTAAAACTCAAACAAGGACGAAATTTGTTATAATTATGCATTCTTATCGTAATTTGGAAGTCAACAAATAAACAGATAGACATTTTGTTTTGACATTTTGTTTTGACATTTTGTTTTTCTCAAACGTTAACAGCATTCCAAATTTGAGCTCAAAACACGTGGTTTTTCGGGCATTCTGCCCCAATTTTTATATTATTAGTTTTAGTTAAAATTTGTGGGAAGTTAGTGAAATATAATAAAATAATAATAGTCATTCGAAAGTGCACACGAGTGTTATAACGAAAAGCTGCAGTTTGATGAACTAGTTCTGACTGGTTTGCCATAAAACCTTATATGTTAACCGAAAAAATAACAAGTTTTAAGCAGAGCCCATTAATCCTTCTGTTTTTAAGAATTAAAGTCGTTTGTGTGAAGTCTTCATCTAAGAAATGATGAAAAAGCTCGTTCGCTACAATAAAAATGTAGAAAAACACTATTCGGAGCCAGAGGTTAGTGAATTTTTGAGAAAGAATGGCATGGGCCATTTTACCTCGCTGGTGCGTCTTGTACAGTTCTCCCCTACCCGGTAACAAATTCTACCTTGCGAAGCGTGAAGGGAATGTTGTAGGTAGATTCAAGTTTGTTTTGCATATAAATTTGTTCGTAAGTTGATGATTCGGCAAGGATCTGTAGTTGTGGGAAGAAGATTTTTATCACTGGGAACACAATGAATGGAAATGTTTACAATGAAGAATGTCTCCAGAAGAGGGTTTTGCCATTCATTCGGTCCCACAAAGGTCCGGTGAAGTTCTGGCTGGACCAGACAAGCTGCCACTACAGCCGGAATGTCGTTAAGTGGTATAAGGAGAACAAGATCGATTTTGTTGAAAAAACTATCAATCCACCAAACTGTCCGGATTTTCGTCCCATCGAGAAATATTGGGCAATAGTTAGAGACAAATTGAAGAAATGTGGCAGAACCATGAAAAAAACCGCCCAAATGGAAAAGTGGTGGAACAAGATGGCGAATGAGGTTACTAGCAGTACTGTGCAGAAAATGATGGGTGGTATCACAAAAAAAGTTCGAAAATTCATCCGAAAAGCTGACGAATGATTTTTATGTATTTTTTTCCTTACAGTGCAATAAAAACCCTACAAAATGACATTTTTACTGTTGTTGTACGTTATTTCTTTGCGGAGAAATGATCAATTTTATCCGAACAGATTCTATGTGAAACATACTTTACGAAGCTCCAAGATGAAGGGAAGATGATCCGTTTTAAAATTGTCGATTTTCGTGTTTGCACTAAACTCACCAGTTTAACGTATTCGGGTGGCACATTACGTCGCATACTGACACATTGGGTACAAACGTATTTAAGTGACACCTTTTTGTAGTAATACCAGTAGCGGTGAGTCCAGAACAGTTACAGTGTGAAGCTTTGCGTCAGACGTTGCAATATACTCGATCTTTGTAGTCCTTTTTTTTGTTGCTCGTTGAACACTGAGTGGTACTCATCGTTAAGGATCGGTGTAATGCCATTAACAAGGCACAATGATTCTAGTTAACACAAGGAGTCAACATTCGGTCACAATATATGCGTTTGTTTTAGGCTTTATAAACCGTAATTTTGACTAAACTGCATTTCAAAGTCGTAAAACACTTCGCGTTTAGTCCAGATTAAATGAATTCAGCATTTATCCGATAGTTAACACAGGTTAAAATATTATTTAAATCACAGTGCTTTGAAGACAAT
>NW_026597325.1:0-7356 GCF_029784155.1 Uranotaenia lowii | reverse complement strand
AAACTGTGGTAATTCAGTAAACATCTAGTCTGTAATAATAATCACCCTTATTCTTGTTTACGGCGTATCTGTCGTTCGTTCGAACGAATACTTCCGATCGAATTCGAAAAGGCTATTCTTGTTTTCGTTCGAATGCAATACGTTCGATGTTGGTGTTACCAGATTGAGTTCGAAAAATCAAAGCACTCTGATTGGTCAAACTGACGTTTCTTTTCAGAAAATTCACTGTCAACATTTATTTTTTCTCCTAAACAAGTTGTATAATTTTACCTGATTGATCGGTATACGGTCGAGAATTGATCGTAATCAATAGAACGGAAGTAGGAATGGCGCGGGTTTTTGTTTTGTCGCGATCCGATAGTCAAATAATCGGTCTAATCAAAGTCCCTAGTCATCTGAAGGGTGTCCAGGAAGGATGGAGCCGAAAAAAGATGATTCCGACAACGAAACTTTACGATAACGACGACAGTCATCGGCAGCGGCAGTCAAGCACAGGTTCCAGGTCGGGTGTCCGCTAAATATTGAAAATTAGGCAAAGGTTGAGAGCTGATTCCAGAATCAGATCCGGATTGGAAAAAGTGGCAATCAACACCGAAGCGGTCTAAATAAGCTGTTAACCGGATGGTCTACCGAGAAGCTGGTTACCTACAGACATGAGAAGCTGTTTTCAATGCCAGCCGCCGGTGGTTGTGAAAGTGCTACAGCACCTGATGCTTAAAATCTCACCCGCTGAAAGGAAGAGTTGCAATAAAGTTTGAAATAAAAATTTACTTGAAAATTCTTTGTCAAAAGATTGTTTTTCTTTTAGTTCCCAAAAAAACTATTCTGAACCGTCTATCTTTACAATCTTTTTCTGTAATTGCCCGTGTTCGTCAGTCGATAGTAAAAAATTTCCTTAGCGAAAATGGATAGAAAATTAATGTGTGTTCAGATTTTTTTTGTTTCATATCCTCCCAATTTTACGTTTTTCCCCCCTTTTCTTTATTTTTTTTTATTTTTGGCCCTTTTAACGAATTCCGTTCGCAACATTAGACTCGCGTTTGACGACCGATAGTAAAAATACGTTCGATCGAAAACGAGAATGCAGGATTTCGTTCGAACGAGCTATGTTCGAAAGATCGAACTGCTCTGATTCGTTCGAACGAAAACAAGAATGCGAAATTGCCTAACTTTCGAACGAATGTCATTCGATCGAAAACAAGAATAAGGCTGAATAACCAAATAGACGAACCAACCAAAGGCTTAAAAGCTCTTCAATAAAGACAAAAAAATAACCAAATTCGAGTACTATAATATGTAATCAATAGTGTTACTTTTTTTTAGTTCATTGAAAATTGATATCGGTTTCGTGTGCATGTTTTAGTATTGAAACCTTTCAAATTGACAAGGTGTTGTTTTTGTTTTATTCGCTACAATCTTTCCGAAATTTCAAATATCCTTCGGATAATATTTTTTTAAATTTTTTTTGACATGGATGTAAAAGCATGAAATTTGTTATACCTACAAAGGAATGCTCTTTCGCTTGATAATACTGTTAATTTAATTCGAAATGATCGAAAAAGGCGTCATCAAAAATCAACAAAATTGTGATGATTTAAATTGTCAATGTATCAACCAGCTAAGTGCGACAACTAGTTCTTTTAGTAATGAACTGTGGAATCCATAAACCTGGCGCTCTGGAATACAAGTTACAAAAGCTACGATCGCAAATATTATTGTTTCCAATGCACAACACGTCATCTCATTTACAATTTTTCTACTTTTCAGCGTACTTTTTGGATTGGTTAATGGAAAAGCATCATCCCGTGCAATTATTTTTTACTCTTCCTCCACCATATCGATGTTCGCAATGTTCAGACGAAGGATGAAATTTAACAACAGCCCATACCGAAACATCTTTGAAGTGCCACGCACTCAACACAACGACTGCATACGACAGGCTTTCATGTTCCGATGAAAATGAAAATGAATGAAAAAATTGCAATCCATCAGTTGCTGTTTTTTTTGTGAAACATATTGTTCAGTTTAATGAATGAAAATGGAAAATATCAATTAGTTCCAGATCATTATTCTGAATCGAATGTGCTCGATTCAGGTTATAAACTTAAAGTTTTACAGTTGAGTTTTCAATCTGGAGTTTCAGTGAAGTTTTTGCTTTGCTAGTGGTATTCAATTTTTAATTTAAGTTATATTCAGATTAATCATATACATTAGAAAGCCTCAAATGACCCGAATTTGGAAAAAGTTATGCGCTGCAGGCCTAAATTGATCCTAGGCGTAGTACAAGATCGCATGCCAAATTTGGGCCAGATCGGATCACGGGAAGGGGTCGCTCAACGAGCCTGAAGTTTGTATGGGATTTTGAGACATTTTGTTCGGGAGAAACATAAAAACCAGTTTTTAATCAATAACTTTGGTTCCCGTCGGCCGATTTTTTTTTTTCAAAAACGGGTTTTTTTAAAGCCTAAATTATGAAAAATATTTCATCCCAAGACTGCATTTCGATAAAAGTTAAGATAAAAAAGTTATTAGGCTTCAAAAATGGGCTAACTTTTTTAAGGATGGTATTTATCACTGTTAATAAGTCGGGGCGGTCGAACATATTGACGCCATATTAACAGTGATGAATACCACCGTAAAAAAAGTTATCCCATTTTTGAAGCCTTTGCTCCAATCATGAGTTCTCTTTATGTCAACGCCGTTGGCATAAGATGTGAACGCCAGCGGCGGTGATTCGATTTGAAACCACCGATCGGCTTTAACCTCGCAAACGCAACCGCATTGCATATGACTGAGGGGAACAAAATAAAAACGTTTTCACGTCCCTTCCTATACCATCACAAGACAAAAAAGGATGGGAACAAACGCCAGGCAGCCAGATTCGAATGAATTGATCCGCTCGGATAAGCAAGATGAAGGTAAACGTTTGTTTCGAATTCTATTCTCAGTACCTGACGGATTTTTTTTCTTGATTCTAGGACGAATTTTTTTTTTTTGCTTGAATGTAGTGATCCTGCATCATTCTGCTTGGGAGCTCGAGTCTTTATGCCAGGAGTGCTTTTCCAGTCACATCATCTTTGGTATAATGGATGTTTCAGCGCTTTTTTGGCATAGAGTTAGCGCCGAGCGATACTGAAATTTTGCAACCTCTTCTTTGGATGTAAGATTTGTGAGAAGAATACACCCATAGAAGAGGTTGCAAAAATCCAATGCCCAAATCTCTGTATCGAAAATGCGCTGAAAAGTGCACTGTACCGATGATAAGATTGATAAAGAATTACTGGCATGAAGACATGAAGAGATGATTCATCCCAAAAAATATTTAGTGAGAACCGAACTCACTGTCACATCTCATCTCGACTTGCTAGTCTGGTATCTTACCCAGTGCACCATCTGAGCAAGGTTGCTGAAATCACAGAAAAATCTGTATTATCACAGAATTTTGAGCAAAATATCGTCACAGAATCTGTGTCACAGATCACAGATTTTTTTTAATTTTCACAGAATTCACAAATTTTATAAATTTTGAACAGATTTCCAAAATTATAAACATTTTTTATCGCTTTCGACTATTTATTTCTGACTCTGAATCTTGAAAATATGAACAAAAGGTAATGTACATTGAGTTTTCTATTAAAAATGTAAGTGATTTCCGATTTAATTGATGTTTGACATGATTTTCCAATGAATTTCCAAGAAATAGCGTCACAGAAAACCATCACAGAATTTTACGTTGAAATCACAGAATTCGAGATTTTTTTTGTCAAAAACACAGAATTATTTTCGGCAACCTTGCATCTGAGTCGGATAGCAACCAAAGTTGATCGTCGTAGCTTTTCTGCCACCACCGATTACCAAAAAAAACGCACTGCATTGTTCGGGTTTTTTTTCTCAATTCTTCTTTGTCTTTGATGGGAAAGGGATGAAAATGGGAGGGGAATGGGAAACTAGAAACTGTTTTCTATTGCTGGTCGGTTTAAATACACGCACAACTCATTTTGACTGGTATTTTTTTTGCCGTAGGTTGGGAACAAAGAATTTTTTTTCTAATGCCGATTCACATACACACACAGCACTCGGTACATCATACGACAACATACTTGCTGGATGATTGCTTTTTTTCCTCCTTTTTTTGATAGGATATGGGATGTATTTTATTTGGTTTCTTTTAGACATATGTATTGTGATTGCGCTGGGAGAAAAATGCCAGTTATTAGAAAGTTTTGTAATGCCGGTCCGGCACATAATCTAGTACCGGCACATAATCTAATTTCACTTCCAAGGAAATCCATTATTGGAGTAGAGTCTGATTTGTAAGTGTAGTTAGAAATTTCGGAAACAAATTATCGCTCTGCGAATACCATCCAAATGTAGTATCAATATGTTAAACTTCTCACTGTTAAATTTTCAAAAAAGAAACTTTCCATAGATAATCAGTTGAAGCCATTTTGTTTTTTATCCTTGCTCTACTAGGTCAATATTTAAGTTTCGTTTTACCTTCAAATCCCTGAAACTACAGCAACGGATTTGGTGATGCAAATTATCCGTCTGCAGCACAAAAAAAAAGAAACATTCCATAAGTCCTGCCAATCATTTCACACGAATATCTGCAGGAACTTTGCTCTCGACTACGACGGTAAACTGCAACTAAGAATCAGACAGCCACAGGGTTAAACGTTTTGCATCCACTAGGAAGGGAAATTGGGAGTAATACGCCCACGATAAGCAGAAACATTTATAACTTGACAATAAGTTTTGAAATGGAGACTGCTCCTCACCAAAATTACACAAATTGGAGCATTTAAATACACCATAATCGTCTTAATCGTTAAATTATTAAAGGTCTTCTAAACGATTTTCGTTTTGTTTGAGGCAAAGTATGCATATGTGTGTACTCAAACGAATAAATTCACGTTTAAGACGTATTATATGTAGGAACTTTAGTGGCCCGGATAGTGTATGTCTTGTAAAAAAAGTTCCATTTTACATTACGGATGCAAAAATTTATTGCTGCACGCAGTGATGCCAGATATGCAGACATTTTTGAAAATAGTTTATAAAAATCATACAAAATCCAAAAATTCGGAAATTTGTTTTTGTTTATATTGAAATTATTTTTGAAAATTCAACATTAAATTTTCTTAGAAAGAGTTTTGATAGTAACTGAAATGAATTTATACAAAATGGAAACACATTTTTAAAGTGCATGTCGCACTTCACCCTGCCTGGATATGTTTAGTAAAAAAATCGTTTCATGATCAAAAACAAAATTGAAACTAAGAATTTTTTCATTGTCTTATGAATTTCAAGACCATTGTTCATCATTTGAACATTTCTGACGGGAAGGTTTGAAAAGTTATAAGAAACGTGTTTAAAAAAAAATATTTTCATTTTTGTAAAATTTACGAAATATAAAAAACTTATAAGGTCGACAAATGTTTAGAAAGGCATTAAAATGTTATTAGAACAGAATGAATTTTCATTAATGTAAAATAAAATTTGTGTAGTGAAACATTGTCGATTTTGCATCTTGCTTTATGCATTTTATACCCCGTTCCCCAACCTTGCTGCTCCCGACCAATAAGTTTCCTCGGAAATCGCGCATAAATACCATATCGCTTCAGCTGTTTAGGGTTGTGCCAACGACGACGAGAACGAAGACGACTGGTAAACATTTTTGTAAGAGCTGCTGCTTCAAGATGTTCTCGGAAAATGGTTGATGGAGCGGTGAAGGAAAATAAAAAGTGTAAGAAAAACATATAATCGATATAACTGGCACAAAACAAGAGCCGGTAAGTTGATGACTGTTGTGTTTTTTTTTGTTAGGATTTTTGTTTTTCCTCTTTATGCAGTATCGTGGAAACAGGTTTTTGGCTGCGATCTAGTAGAAGGTATCTGTAAATTTGACTAATTTTTGTTTTGTTGGTATTCATTTTTCTTACTCACTCTCTTTCCTTTTCCCAGCGCCAGTTGATGCGGGGGATCGTTTGTTTTCTTGCTTATCTATTTTAGTAACTTGAAACTTGTCGTTAGTTTATCTCTTTGGTTTAGCTTTAGTTTAGTGTACTCAGCAAATGTGTTTTTTTTGTTATTTGTATCTTTGCCTAGGATAAGAATACATAACTCCTTGAGGGGGAAAAGTTACGATTTAACTCTTAGGTGTAGTCTTTATTCGAACTTGAAAGCTGGATTTGTAATTAAAAATGTTTTTAAGAAGTCTTGTTCGATGATTTATAATAAACTCTATTAAGGTAAAGAGCGTTGATTCAAATGAATCCTCATAACGTAAGCAATGAATAACAAGAGTGATTACGAAATCTAGTAAGACCGTTCTGTGAATAAGATAATCGGAATAATTGGTTCACTATCAACTGGCGGTTGAAGACCGTGATCTGCTGCTAATTGGTATCATGTTTTCCGATGTGTATAAATCTTAATCGTAATTATTATCGTTAAAATTGGTTGATTTTAAATTCCTTCCTCTTACAAAAATCACCGCACGTCTTTTTTTTGTTTCTCTTTTTACAATCCGCGCCTATGCTTAACAATTTAAACTCGTAACTCCCGTTCTTTCTCTCAACGCCTAACTGATTCACGTGAAGTTAGTTCAGTCCCAGTACCTAAGTAGGAATCGGTATCCTTATTTATGTATAAAAACAAACAATCTCTCTCTCTTGCTTATTTAGTCGGTACAAACTTAATCGCTTACGGTTTGTGGTAAAGCTAAGACGACAGGAACAGCCTCTGTCTTAAGCTAGTGGACAGCAGAACTAGCAGGGCGGTGACCCCGAGCATGCAACTCAGCACGGTACTGGACGTCTTCAGCAGGTGGCTGGCACTGTTGCCAGCTAGGATTTCGGCGCGCTTCCGCAGGCGGGCCTGAAAAGACAAACAAAAGTTTTAATAGATTTGAAACATTTAAAAAAATAATCATTTTAAAAAATAATCACTGAGACGACAAAGAGAGTTGCCGGTAGTTTTAAGTGAAACCCTAACCTCTCTCTCAGAGATGTCGCCAATAAGCTGGGTGTATCTACAACCCTGCATCGAGCCAAAAAACGAGCCGGACTATCGACTTTCAAGAAGGTAGTGGCTCCAAATCGCGATGATAAACAAAATACGACGGACAAAGCGCGATCCCGGAGGCTGTACACGACGATGCTGACGAAGTTTGATTGCGTGGTAATGGACGACGAAACCTACGTCAAAGCCGACTACAAGCAGCTTCCGGGACAGGAATTTAAACGGCAAAAGGAAGGGGAAAGATAGCAGATATTTTCAAGCACAGGAAGCTGTCAAAGTTCGCGAAGAAATATCTGGTTTGGCAAGCCATCTGTACCTGTGGCTTGAAAAGCA
>NW_026597324.1:0-7359 GCF_029784155.1 Uranotaenia lowii | reverse complement strand
AAGGTTTTATGGCAAATTAGACTGCACAGATTGATAAAATTTTAGCTTTTCTTTCTTCTTATCGTGTTCCCCTTCGGATGACTATAAATATTTTCTTATATTTCATTTAATTTTCACAAATTTTAACTAGAAACAATCATATTGTTAACTTTTCAGGAAAACCGAATATCAGGCGAAATGTCATTCTTTTCATTTGCTGACTTCCAAATAACGATAAGAATGCATAATTTTATGAAATTTCGTCCCTTTTCAAGTTGAAAAGGTGCACCAATATTTGTTTCGAAAAAAGCATCTGTCTCCATATTTGCCGCGATATCAGTCAAGAAATTGATTTTCGTTGTCTACTTAAAGTGTATGAAAATAAGTTTTTGTCAAAGTATAATTAGTTTACAAAATTACGATGAACATGTTTCTATACATTTGATGTGACATTGTAACAATCATTATACTCCATATAATAATTGTAATATTTTTGGCCACACTTCCGGTATGACGCTTTCTGTCCACTAGATTTGGCGTTCTACCTCACGGTGGGTTCTCTAGCTGGTTGAGTTTTTAATAAAAATATCATCAAAATTGAGTTTTTATCGTTATTTTTCTTTATGGTAAGACGGAAAATAAATCCCTTAATCATCGCAAAAGTTCAATTCGGATCTTACGTGATTTTTACTACTGTAAATAGCGTTATTGCTTAAGTGGTGCGTTCTGTACAGTTTTCCCCTATTTACTACTCATTTAGATACTGTTTTTTCGCTTTCAAATGCACAGTACACGCCCTACTTGATCTGAAATTTTCAGTCATTGCCGTGGTCATCCCACATGCGGTTATTTTTCAACATGTGCCTCGTTTTGGTTGATAAACAGATGTGGGAATGATAAGCCCCCTCCCACCCCCCCCGCCATGATCAAGTATGGTTATTCAAGAGTAACAACCTTAACCCAGAACTGATAGCAAAGCTTCAAAAACTAATCCAAAACACTGCCACATTTTGTTTTCAAAAAAAATTCACTTCTCAATTGATATTTTTGCTTGGCATTCGAATCATCATTAGAAATTAAAGTAAAATGTTTTTTTTTCAAATCGCTAAATTTTAAATTTTGTTTTGAATTTCATACAAAATTTGATCTATAATATATCCATATGCATTATCAATAATTAGATAATAAATTTACTAATAGAATAATAAATAGAACTTCCTTAGTTTTTATTTCGAGAGCTTCGAGATTGAAAGTTTTTGAATTTAATTTAAATGCTGAATTCAAAAATCAATGTTTCAAAATGGCGATCCTAAACTTTCTACCAGCTTTCGTCTCTGAGATTGAAACTAACATAAAAAAAGGGAAAAGATTAATTTAACAAACATTTGAACTAGTTTTGAGAAAAAATGCAAAATGTAACAGATATATTGGAAATTAAGGATTTAAGACAATCCTCTACTTTCGCGACAGTTTCGAGTTATTTTGACTTCTGAGAAAAAGTAACCTAAGTGTTTTTGTTTTTATTTTTTCCAGTTCTACGCAAATTCCGGAATTTGAAGAAATTTCACATAACTTTTAAACCAAATAGTATAATAGTAATTTGTAGATAAAATAAAAACTTCAATGTTCAAATCCTCAAACCCCCTTTTGTGATGTAAGAAATTTTTTTTTTAAATTGTAGTAGGTTTTTTCTATTTTATTGAATAAAGGTTAGTGAAAGATTTAAAATCAGTTTCTAGTTTTTGTGAAGGTTTATTAGTTAATTAGCTATCAGCCTTCTATTTTTTCATATTCGCTTATTGTATTTGTAGCATGTCGGTCAATTATGATATTCATAGTAGATAGGTTGATAGGAGGAAAGCTCAAAGAAAAAGAATAAATAGAAAAATTGGTGATAAATGTGAGCTTTTAGACATCGTTAAATGACTGTGTGATTTTAAAATTTAACTGCACTGCACTAAGAAGCCCAAATTTTGCGGAACGTTGGAAAGGCTCAGGGGCGGCGAGGTTTTGGCATTTCCCATAAAAAATTGTAGAAATGACTTGAAATTTGTAATTTGAGTTTTTGAAGATTATCCAGAGGTTTTTATCGAATGTTACTTTATTTTTTTTTTCAATTCAATTGTTGCCATACAATTAAAACATAGATAATAAAAATTATTCTCGACTCGATTTTCAACAACTTCAAAATGAAATATTTGGGAGAAGTGTAACAATTATTGTACAAAAATATTAAATACAATTCATGGTATTGAGGAACGTAGCGCTAATAAGCAAACATAATAAATTTTCCAGTGTCGGCATTCACACTAAAATTAGCTTCTCTGTGGTCCAAATATAGTGTTGGTACCATCTCTAACGTTAACTGATAAGTTCAATCGATTAATAAAAAAAGTTTTGTTTTGCTCGCTTTTCATATATTTTTTGAAAACAACTTTTTCCATTAAAGAATATAAATATGAAGATAAAATTCTATTAATTTGAAATTTACACCAGCTGAGGGTTAAGGTAGGCTTGCCAGACACTTTCAGAAAAAAGCGGGACATTTCTCGAAAAAAAGCGGGACACAGCCGAAAAAAGCGGGACATTTGAGAAAAACTTTAAAAAACGGTTAATAGTAAAGATAAACTTATATGTTTACCATCAGCCATAGAAAGTACACTAGGTTTTGTTTTTAACGCTGACTGATTTCGCTCAGTTTTTCTTACATGACTTCTATTTAGACAGGTTTTTTGCCATATGCCCCGTTATTTTCCACGGTTTTCGCGAATTACAAAGTTTGAGAGAAAATATTTCAAGTCGTACATGCAAACGGTGGATTTGAAACCGAGTAAAAAATCTTTGTGTAATTTGTATAAAAATTTGTTTGACTCAAGTAAACTTCCATCTTTATATACCTACTTTGAACAATTGACTCGAAAAGAATGGTTTATAATATAAGGCAGTTTAACTAAAATTCCGGCTAAATTTCTCTAATTCATAATTGTTGGAAGCTACTTAACCAATTTTTTCTTCATACATTGGTTGAACATGCTCCAAGGATGCTTAACTAAATCATAATCTTAATGTAATGTTAAGAACCTAAGGGTTATTCAGTATTCAGTATTAAATAAAATATGAAAAATCCTGCTAATTTTGAGAAAAATACGTATTTGAAAAATTTTCTGTTCATCACCGAATTCAAATTGACACTAAAGTTTGATTTTTCCCAGTGTTAGTCAGTCAACTTTGTAAAAGTTTTCCAAAAAAAAGGGGGACATTTTAAGGAAAAAGCGGGACAGCGGGACATTCAACAAAAAAGCGGGACATGTCCCGCTTTTGCGGGACGGATGGCAACCCTAGGTTAAGGTGTCATTAATCGTTTTGCATTATTAACTCGAACTTAGTAATTTTTGCACTTGTTCCTCTTTGGCTACAAACGGCTCGTTTGATGATCTATAGAGTTATTGAAATTCATGTTTAATTAATTTATTTCAATGTAACGGACCTTAAGTTTTTTTTTCTGTTTAGTGACTTAATTGTGAATAGTTGAAAAAGATTTGGTTATTTTATTTTGGTTTATTCAGATTTTGTATTTAATCTGGAAATTGAATTGAAGATTGAATTGAATTGAATTTGAATTGAATATGTAATTTGAAATTAAGAAATTTTCTTTGAAATTGGAAACAACGATATATTTTTGGGGGAATTTTGAGCCTTGTACACACAAAAATTCACTACACAAATTTCAGACGTAAATTTTTTTCGACAATATCATTTACTAAGTGAGGGCGATGAGTTCAGAAATTCGACAAATAGGAGTTGTGAGTGAAAAAGTTTGAAAACCATTAGTCTTGTTAATTTTATTGTCATTTTTTAATAAAAAGAATGGGATTATGAGATGCTTTCTACCAGAATCGGGACTGGCGATTAGAATTGTATCAAGAAATTCAGAATTGAAATTCTCTGATGGTTATCACAAAAAAAAAACAAATTGAATCCTTTTATTTCAAAGATGATAATCTCTTTATTCAATTTTTTTTTACCAGGCAATGATATACATTAATGGAAAAATAATTGAAAAATATTTTTGCTGTCTTTGTTAAACATACATGAGTGTTTTAATTTTTTTTTGGAAAGACCAACAATTTAATAATATTAACGCTCTTTGAAGCAACTTCACCTTTAGACAAGGATTATTAAAATAAGCATAAAACCAATGCAAACATTGATTTAATTTACTTTTTGCGCAGAAAATTTCAAAATATTTTTAAACTATGACCCAGAGATGGGTCTTGACTCAAACATTCAGCTTAGCTTAGCTTAGCTTGGTTGACTACTCATATCCACCTTAAATCATTCAACCCGAAATGCTTCTCTTACATTGTTTTCCTAATATTATAATTTTTTATTTTTATTTTTTCATTATTTTAAGAGACTTTCAGCCTTTTGCATAATAATTTTTTGATTATTTGAAACAAAAAATATATTGAATACATTTCGAGCTCCAGGATCGCTGGCGTGGCTAAGTAGAACGAGTTCCACATCGCCAATGGTTGCTACTCCGTGATTGATCGAGGCCATCAATTTTGTGCAAGGGCCAAAAGAATGCAGCTTGGGATTAGCAATTCATTCTCAATGCACAAAACTCATGCTCTCCCTTTAAAAATTATCAATAACGACGCCACGTCCTAGTAGTCAATGAGGGATGAAGGAAGGATTGTTAGAAAGATACTTTTTAGGATCAACTGTAAGTCTGTCATTCCAATTTTCTTCAAAAGCTCGTTTTGAAAAACTCTGAAACAATGATAAGTCAGTTTCACCAGCTATAAAAACCGTCTATACGTCTGCGAATCTATATTCAAGTATCTCAGGAAGGGTTGTGTTAGTAAGGGAGAGGTTTGGATCAGGAGCCATTTTTGGAAAATGGTGCGATCTTCGTTTTACCCACACCTCCTAAGCGCTTAGACATTTCCTGAGAATTCTGCTATTAATACCTACGGACTAAGGAGTGTTATTTTTGAATATACAAAAACAATTAACTCAAATAATTGGAAAAGCAATCGTTCAAATTTCTCACAAGCAAGCTGTTTGTCTCATTAAAATCTCTATAATATCATCCTATCAAATCAATTTTTGGTTGGACTAACTAGTGTAGATCTATTTTTTATAATCTACACTTTTAACAAGAACAACAATCATGTTCAAAAATTTGTAGATATTTGGATTTCAAATCGAATACCTAATATGCACCCTAAATCTAACAATAATTTTGTTCATATCCTATCAATTGCATCAAACATAATGTTTTCTTTTGAAACGTTTGCAATCACCAAAACTCAAAAATATTACCAGAAGTTAAATTTTCTACAAATAAATCTGAATAACTGATAAAATGTTTATCTTGGAGCAAAACATTAAATTTTCCAATGATTGTTAAAACATTATTGAGGAATAAATGAAGAGGCGAATTGCCAGTATTTTGTTTTAACAATTAATCATCACTAGTAGAATCTAATTTATTTTTGGTCCAGCTAATCAAATTCATAAAAAACAAATTCTTCTAATCGAATAATAAAAAAATCCAACTAAGAACAATAACATTAAAATATAACTGATTTCCATACTTATCTTCAGTGTTCGGCATCGCTAACTGAAAAATTAGCGCCGCTAAATAAATCGTTAACTCAATCAGAGTTAGCGATCGCTAATTAAATACGCTAAATGGGCCGAAAAAGTTATCGCTTCAAGCTTAAAGCGCTAATCGCTAACTGTTGACCAACATGAAGGCCGGAATCAAATATCAAATTCTTTTTTTGTCACGCCCTCCCCCCTGCGATTTTTACAACTACCCAAGGGAGAATAAATAAAGTTTCAAGAATTTCATTTAAAATTACAATACAATTTTATGAGCAAAACAAAACTGTGGGGATTTTATCACCTCTCTATGTTCTACAAATAAAACCCGAATTTTCGAACATCACGAGCTCAAGAACATCACGTGGCAGATGGAAGCTATATCTCTTTTTTAAATTTCGATGAAAATTTTATTCGATTTAACGGTTTTATGCAAAATAGATAGCATGCATTTTCGATGCAAACAATCTTTTATGCAAATCATTCCAATTCGTTGTTTTTGCACAATTTTCTATTATCCTCATTTAAAATCTTTAACCAGTTTTCCCTTTTTTCAAACTTGTAGGAGCTGTCAATTCATTCTATGGTGATTTATAATATTTTTGTATGAACTGATCTGTAAAATTTCTAAAAAACTGTACTGTGAAAATTAAATATCTCAACCACTTTAAAACAAGAAGCTGATAAAGGGATATTAAAAATAGCTTCCCAATCAAACTTATTAGAATTGCTTTACCACACATACTACCTGCTCTCAAACATATTTTTAATACCATTATAAGAACCTCTAAATTTCCTTTTCAATGGAAAGTATCAAAAGTTATTCCAATTCCAAAAAAATCCAAATCACATGACTTATCAAACTTGAGACCAATAAGCATTTTAAGTACAGTTTCAAAAATTTTTGAAAAAATTGTCAAATGCCGAATAACAGAATATTTGAACCAAAATAACATTTTATATGAATTTCAATCGGGTTTTCGTTCTTCTCACAGTACTGAAACTGCGTTGATGAAGGTTCATAACGATATTGCCTATGCCTTAGATAGAAAAGGAATTGCTGTACTTCTTATGATAGACTTTGCCAAAGCTTTCGATCGTGTATCACATGCTAAATTCATAAACAAGTTAATATCTAAATACAATTTTTCAAGTTCAGCAGTTAATTTGGTGCGTTCATATCTACTGGGTCGCCAACAAACTGTTTTATTTGATGGCTGCTATTCTGAGTTTGCTCCAATCGAATCAGGAGTTCCTCAGGGATCCATTCTAGGACCTTTGTTCTTTTCGCTTTTCATTAACGATCTTCCTGCTGTTTTACAGTACTGTTCGGTGCATCTTTTCGCAGATGATGTTCAAATATATCTCTGTGAAAAACACACCTCAAACATAAGTGACTTTTTTAACAAAATAAATCATGATCTTACTCAGCTTGTCGAATGGTCAAACGCCAACTTTTTACCAATCAATCCTTCAAAAACAAAAGCTTTGTTTTTTGGAAGACAACAATCCTCCTATTCTTATCCTCAACTTTTAATGAATGATACTGCTATAAATTTTGTCGACTACGCTGAAAACCTTGGTGTTATTTTCGACCGCGATCTTTCATGGAATCGTCAGGTTAATGCTCAATGCTGCAAGATTTATGACTCGATTAAAAGACTTAATTTAACAACAAGCCATCTAGATGTTGCTACAAAAATAAGATTGTTTAAGGCCTACGTTTTTCCTTTGTTCATTTATTGCGATTTCATTTACTCGAAC
>NW_026597323.1:0-7401 GCF_029784155.1 Uranotaenia lowii | reverse complement strand
ACAAAAATTACAAAAATGACAAAAATGACAAAAATGACAAAAATGACAAAAATGACAAAAATGACAAAAATGACAAAAATGACAAAAATGACAAAAATGACAAAAATGACAAAAATGACAAAAATGACAAAAATGACAAGAATGACAAAAATGACAAAAATGACAAAAATGACAAAAATGACAAAAATGACAAAAATGACAAAAATGACAAAAATGACAAAAATGACAAAAATGACAAAAAATGACAAAAATGACAATGACAAAAATGACAAAAATGACAAAAATGACAAAAATGACAAAAAATGACAAAAATGACAAAAATGACAAAATGACAAAAATGACAAAAATGACAAAAATGACAAAAATGACAAAAATGACAAAAATGACAAAAATGACAAAAATGACAAAAATGACAAAAATGACAAAAATGACAAAAATGACAAAAATGACAAAAATGACAAAAATGACAAAAATGACAAAAATGACAAAAATGACAAAAATGACAAAAATGACAAAAATGACAAAAATGACAAAAATGACAAAAATGACAAAAATGACAAAAATGACAAAAATGACAAAAATGACAAAAATGACAAAAATGACAAAAATGACAAAAATGACAAAAATGACAAAATGACAAAAATGACAAAAATGACAAAAATGACAAAAATTACAAAAATTACAAAAATTACAAAAATTACAAAAATGACAAAAATGACAAAAATGACAAAAATTACAAAAATTACAAAAATGACAAAAATGACAAAAATGACAAAAATGACAAAAATGACAAAAATGACAAAAATGACAAAAATGACAAAAATGACAAAAATGACAAAATGACAAAAATGACAAAATGACAAAAATGACAAAAATGACAAAAATGACAAAAATGACAAAAATGACAAAAATGACAAAAATGACAAAAATGACAAAAATGACAAAAATGACAAAAATGACAAAAATGACAAAAATGACAAAAATGACAAAAATGACAAAAATGATAAAAATGACAAAAATGACAAAAATGACAAAAATGACAAAAATGACAAAAATGACAAAAATGACAAAAATGACAAAAATGACAAAAATGACAAAAATGACAAAAATGACAAAAATGACAAAAATGACAAAAATGACAAAAATGACAAAAATGACAAAAATGACAAAAATGACAAAAATGACAAAAATGACAAAAATGACAAAAATGACAAAAATGACAAAAATGACAAAAATGACAAAAATGACAAAAATGACAAAAATGACAAAAATGACAAAAATGACAAAAATGACAAAAATGACAAAAATGACAAAAATGACAAAAATGACAAAAATGACAAAAATGACAAAAATGACAAAAATGACAAAAATGACAAAATGACAAAAATGACAAAAATGACAAAAATGACAAAAATGACAAAAATGACAAAAATGACAAAATGACAAAAATGACAAAAATGACAAAAATGACAAAAATGACAAAAATGACAAAAATGACAAAAATGACAAAAATGACAAAAATGACAAAAATGACAAAAATGACAAAAATGACAAAAATGACAAAAATGACAAAAATGACAAAAATGACAAAAATGACAAAAATGACAAAAATGACAAAAATGACAAAAATGACAAAAATGACAAAAATGACAAAAATGACAAAAATGACAAAATGACAAAAATGACAAAAATGACAAAATGACAAAAATGACAAAAATGACAAAAATGACAAAAATGACAAAAATGACAAAAATGACAAAAATGACAAAAATGACAAAAATGACAAAAATGACAAAAATGACAAAATGACAAAAATGACAAAAATGACAAAAATGACAAAAATGACAAAAATGACAAAAATGACAAAAATGACAAAAATGACAAAAATGACAAAATGACAAAAATGACAAAAATGACAAAAATGACAAAATGACAAAAATGACAAAAATGACAAAAATGACAAAATGACAAAAATGACAAAAATGACAAAAATGACAAAAATGACAAAAATGACAAAAATGACAAAAATGACAAAAATGACAAAAATGACAAAATGACAAAAATGACAAAAATGACAAAAATGACAAAAATGACAAAAATGACAAAAATGACAAAAATGACAAAAATGACAAAAATGACAAAAATGACAAAAATGACAAAAATGACAAAAATGACAAAAATGACAAAAATGACAAAAATGACAAAATGACAAAAATGACAAAAATGACAAAAATGACAAAATGACAAAAATGACAAAAATGACAAAAATGACAAAATGACAAAAAATGACAAAAAATGACAAAAAATGACAAAAATGACAAAATGATAAAAATGACAAAAATGACAAAAATGACAAAAATGACAAAAATGACAAAAATGACAAAAATGACAAAAATGACAAAAATGACAAAAATGACAAAAATGACAAAAATGACAAAAATGACAAAAATGACAAAAATGACAAAAATGACAAAAATGACAAAAATGACAAAAATGACAAAAATGACAAAAATGACAAAAATGACAAAAATGACAAAAATGACAAAAATGACAAAAATGACAAAAATGACAAAAATGACAAAAATGACAAAAATGACAAAAATGACAAAAATGACAAAAATGACAAAAATGACAAAAATGACAAAAATGACAAAAATGACAAAAATGACAAAAATGACAAAAATGACAAAAATGACAAAAATGACAAAAATGACAAAAATGACAAAAATGACAAAAATGACAAAAATGACAAAAATGACAAAATGACAAAAAATGACAAAAAATGACAAAAATGACAAAAATGACAAAAATGATAAAAATGACAAAAATGACAAAAATGACAAAAATGACAAAAATGACAAAAATGACAAAATGACAAAAATGACAAAAATGACAAAAATGACAAAAATGACAAAAATGACAAAAATGACAAAAATGACAAAAATGACAAAAATGACAAAAATGACAAAAAAATGACAAAAATGACAAAAATGACAAAAATGACAAAAATGACAAAAATGACAAAAATGACAAAAATGACAAAAAATGACAAAAATTACAAAAATTACAAAAATGACAAAAATGACAAAAATGACAAAAATGACAAAAATGACAAAAATGACAAAAATGACAAAAATGACAAAAATTACAAAAATGACAAAAATGACAAAAAATGACAAAAATTACAAAAATTACAAAAATGACAAAAATGACAAAAATGACAAAAATGACAAAAATGACAAAAATGACAAAAATGACAAAAATGACAAATAATGACAAAAATGACAAAAATGACAAAAATGACAAAATGACAAAAATGACAAAAATGACAAAAATGACAAAAATGACAAAAATGACAAAAATGACAAAAATGACAAAATGACAAAAATGACAAAAATGACAAAAATGACAAAAATGACAAAAATGACAAAAATGACAAAAATGACAAAATGACAAAAATGACAAAAATGACAAAAATGACAAAAATGACAAAAATGACAAAAATGACAAAATGACAAAAATGACAAAAATGACAAAATGACAAAAATGACAAAAATGACAAAAATGACAAAAATGACAAAAATGACAAAAATGACAAAAATGACAAAAAATGACAAAAATGACAAAAATGACAAAAATGACAAAAATGACAAAAATGACAAAAATGACAAAAATGACAAAAATGACAAAAATGACAAAAAATGACAAAAATGACAAAAATGACAAAAATGACAAAAATGACAAAAATGACAAAAATGACAAAAATGACAAAATGACAAAAATGACAAAAATGACAAAATGACAAAAATGACAAAAATGACAAAAATGACAAAAATGACAAAAATGACAAAAATGACAAAAATGACAAAAATGACAAAAATGACAAAAATGACAAAAATGACAAAAATGACAAAAATGACAAAAATGACAAAATGACAAAAATGACAAAAATGACAAAAATGACAAAAATGACAAAAATTACAAAAATTACAAAAATTACAAAAATGACAAAAATGACAAAAATGACAAAAATGACAAAAATGACAAAAATGACAAAAATGACAAAAATGACAAAAATGACAAAAATGACAAAAATGACAAAAATGACAAAAATGACAAAAATGACAAAATGACAAAAATGACAAAAATGACAAAAATGACAAAAATGACAAAAATGACAAAAATGACAAAAATGACAAAAATGACAAAAATGACAAAAATGACAAAAATGACAAAAATGACAAAAATGACAAAAATGACAAAAATGACAAAAATGACAAAAATGACAAAAATGACAAAAATGACAAAAATGACAAAAATGACAAAAATGACAAAAATGACAAAAATGACAAAAATGACAAAAATGACAAAAATGACAAAAATGACAAAAATGACAAAAATGACAAAAATGACAAAAATGACAAAAATGACAAAAATGACAAAAATGACAAAAATGACAAAAATGACAAAAATGACAAAAATGACAAAAATGACAAAAATGACAAAAATGACAAAAATGACAAAAATGACAAAAATGACAAAAATGACAAAAATGACAAAAATGACAAAAATTACAAAAATGACAAAAATGACAAAAATGACAAAAATGACAAAAATGACAAAAATGACAAAAATGACAAAAATGACAAAAATGACAAAAATGACAAAAATGACAAAAATGACAAAAATGACAAAAATGACAAAAATGACAAAAATGACAAAAATGACAAAAATGACAAAAATGACAAAAATGACAAAAATGACAAAAATGACAAAAATGACAAAAATGACAAAAATGACAAAAATGACAAAAATGACAAAAATGACAAAAATGACAAAAATGACAAAAATGACAAAAATGACAAAAATGACAAAAATGACAAAAATGACAAAAATGACAAAAATGACAAAAATGACAAAAATGACAAAAATGACAAAAATGACAAAAATGACAAAAATGACAAAAATGACAAAAATGACAAAAATGACAAAAATGACAAAAATGACAAAAATGACAAAAATGACAAAAATGACAAAAATGACAAAAATGACAAAAATGACAAAAATGACAAAAATGACAAAAATGACAAAAATGACAAAAATGACAAAAATGACAAAAATGACAAAAATGACAAAAATGACAAAAATGACAAAAATGACAAAAATGACAAAAATGACAAAAATGACAAAAATGACAAAAATGACAAAAATGACAAAAATGACAAAAATGACAAAAATGACAAAAATGACAAAAATGACAAAAATGACAAAAATGACAAAAATGACAAAAATGACAAAAATGACAAAAATGACAAAAATGACAAAAATGACAAAAATGACAAAAATGACAAAAATGACAAAAATGACAAAAATGACAAAAATGACAAAAATGACAAAAATGACAAAAATGACAAAAATGACAAAAATGACAAAAATGACAAAAATGACAAAAATGACAAAAATGACAAAAATGACAAAAATGACAAAAATGACAAAAATGACAAAAATGACAAAAATGACAAAAATGACAAAAATGACAAAAATGACAAAAATGACAAAAATGACAAAAATGACAAAAATGACAAAAATGACAAAAAATGACAAAAAATGACAAAAATGACAAAAATGACAAAAATGATAAAAATGACAAAAATGACAAAAATGACAAAAATGACAAAAATGTTAAAAATGACAAAAATGACAAAAATGACAAAAATGACAAAAATGACAAAAATGACAAAAATGACAAAAATGACAAAAATGACAAAAATGACAAAAATGACAAAAAGACAAAAATGACAAAAATGACAAAAATGACAAAAATGACAAAAATGACAAAAATGACAAAAATGACAAAAATGACAAAAATGACAAAAATGACAAAAATGACAAAAATGACAAAAATGACAAAAATGACAAAAATGACAAAAATGACAAAAATGACAAAAATGACAAAAATGACAAAAATGACAGAAATGACAAAAATGACAAAAATGACAAAAATGACAAAAATGACAAAAATGACAAAAATGACAAAAATGACAAAAATGACAAAAATGACAAAAATGACAAAAATGACAAAAATGACAAAAATGACAAAAATGACAAAAATGACAAAAATGACAAAAATGACAAAAATGACAAAAATGACAAAAATGACAAAAATGACAAAAATGACAAAAATGACAAAAATGACAAAAATGACAAAAATGACAAGAATGACAAAAATGATAAAAATTCTCGAAATTAACACGTTCGAGACAATTGACTAAATTGACAAAATTATGTCAGTTTTGCCAATTCGGTCATTTAATATTTTTTAATATTCTAATTTTTTAAATTCTATCAACATTTGTTCGGGCACGGCCGATGGGGGGTTCGGATTTCGGGGTATTTCTTCCCGTCTCACGTCGACGGCATCCACCAGCAGCAGGAATGTAAGGTGAGTCGCTTTCACTTGGCACCAACAGCTGTTCACCCGCTCGGGGGGGGGAGATTTTGTTTGCACTCTTTTGGGGTACGTTGAATGTAGTACCACCACGCAATTTGATTGCACTTATGTTGTCACCACTTATTTAACCCGATTTCGGAAGCGTTATAGAGGTAAGTCGCCTGCTCGGACTTAATTAAACACTTTCTTGGGGATGAAGTAAAATTCCGTGCTTCTAATTCAATGTACTGATCTATTCTAAACTAACTAAAAATGGCTTACAGACTATTGTGTGAGACTCTCTCGGCAAAAGTTGTTATGTTGCGAGAGGGTTATGCTTATTCTAAGGTACGTGCACAGATAATGAGTGTTTGCGAACAAATGGCTTAAAGTGTCAAGTGAACATATAAAAAACACACATTAAAAGTAATTCATGACCGGTGTAGTACCGATTAACATTTGATTAACTTTGGAAACGCTGGAATAATATTGTTGTCATTAAATTTTATACTGATTTTTTTCCGTTTTGCAATAAAAAATAGTTAGTTACTTTTTGTTTTACGTCTTTTTGAAAATAAATGTGGTTTGTTGAATTTTCAACAATTTTTCCGCTGATATTTCATCTTATATCTTAGAACATTGAAAAAAAAAACGGAATTAAATGCTTAGTGTGACTCATTTCAATATTCACATCCTTAAAACTCTCTTTCGGATCACTCAGAAAGCTCCATTCATTTCTATTTTTAGAAAAAATTGTTAGGTTGCAAATTGCCGATAAATCCTCCCTTCCTTTCACAAACTTTCCGCCTATCGGAGTGAGGAAATTGATTTCTGTTGCATCCATAAAGCTCCCCCATCAATAATCAAAAACGATGAAACATCCAAATTCTTCGTCCTGGAAAACATTCCGATATCCGCTTCAATAATGTTTTTTTTTTGCCCGTGTCATGATGACTCTCCCGAGAGGAATG
>NW_026597322.1:0-77588 GCF_029784155.1 Uranotaenia lowii | reverse complement strand
AATGACAAAAATGACAAAAATGACAAAAATGACAAAAATGACAAAAATGACAAAAATGACAAAAATGACAAAAATGACAAAAATGACAAAAATGACAAAAATGACAAAAATGACAAAAATGACAAAAATGACAAAAATGACAAAAATGACAAAAATGACAAAAATGACAAAAATGACAAAATGACAAAAATGACAAAAATGACAAAAATGACAAAAATGACAAAAATGACAAAAATGACAAAAATGACAAAAATGACAAAAATGACAAAAATGACAAAAATGACAAAAATGACAAAAATGACAAAAATGACAAAAATGACAAAAATGACAAAAATGACAAAAATGACAAAAATGACAAAAATGACAAAAATGACAAAAATGACAAAAATGACAAAAATGACAAAAATGACAAAAATGACAAAAATGACAAAAATGACAAAAATGACAAAAATGACAAAAATGACAAAAATGACAAAAATGACAAAAATGACAAAAATGACAAAATGACAAAAATGACAAAAATGACAAAAATGACAAAATGACAAAAATGACAAAAATGACAAAAATGACAAAAATGACAAAAATGACAAAAATGACAAAAATGACAAAAATGACAAAAATGACAAAAATGACAAAAATGACAAAAATGACAAAAATGACAAAAATGACAAAAATGACAAAAATGACAAAAATGACAAAAATGACAAAAATGACAAAAATGACAAAAATGACAAAAATGACAAAAATGACAAAAATGACAAAAATGACAAAAATGACAAAAATGACAAAATGACAAAAATGACAAAAATGACAAAAATGACAAAAATGACAAAAATGACAAAAATGACAAAAATGACAAAAATGACAAAAATGACAAAAATGACAAAAATGACAAAAAATGACAAAAATGACAAAAAACAATGACAAAAATGACAAAAATGACAAAAATGACAAAAATGACAAAAATGACAAAAATGACAAAAATGACAAAAATGACAAAAATGACAAAAATGACAAAAATGACAAAAATGACAAAAATGACAAAAATGACAAAAATGACAAAAATGACAAAAATGACAAAAATGACAAAAATGACAAAAATGACAAAAATGACAAAAATGACAAAAATGACAAAAATGACAAAAATGACAAAAATGACAAAAATGACAAAAATGACAAAAATGACAAAAATGACAAAAATGACAAAAATGACAAAAATGACAAAAATGACAAAAATGACAAAAAATGACAAAAATGACAAAAATGACAAAAATGACAAAATGACAAAAATGACAAAAATGACAAAAATGACAAAAATGACAAAAATGACAAAAATGACAAAAATGACAAAAATGACAAAAATGACAAAAATGACAAAATGACAAAAATGACAAAAATGACAAAAATGACAAAAATGACAAAAATGACAAAAATGACAAAAATGACAAAAATGACAAAAAGAAATGACAAAAATGACAAAAATGACAAAAATGACAAAAATGACAAAAATGACAAAAATGACAAAAATGACAAAAATGACAAAAAATGACAAAAATGACAAAAATGACAAAAATGACAAAAATGACAAAAATGACAAAAATGACAAAAATGACAAAAATGACAAAAATGACAAAAATGACAAAAATGACAAAAATGACAAAAATGACAAAAATGACAAAAATGACAAAAATGACAAAAATGACAAAAATGACAAAAATGACAAAAAATGACAAAAATGACAAAAATGACAAAAATGACAAAAATGACAAAAATGACAAAAATGACAAAAATGACAAAAATGACAAAAATGACAAAAATGACAAAAATGACAAAAATGACAAAAATGACAAAAATGACAAAAATGACAAAAATGACAAAATGACAAAAATGACAAAAATGACAAAAATGACAAAAATGACAAAAATGACAAAAATGACAAAAATGACAAAAATGACAAAAATGACAAAAAATGACAAAAATGACAAAAATGACAAAAATGACAAAAATGACAAAAATGACAAAAATGACAAAAATGACAAAAATGACAAAAATGACAAAAATGACAAAAATGACAAAAATGACAAAAATGACAAAAATGACAAAAATGACAAAAATGACAAAAATGACAAAAATGACAAAAATGACAAAAATGACAAAAATGACAAAAATGACAAAAATGACAAAAATGACAAAAATGACAAAATGACAAAAATGACAAAAATGACAAAAATGACAAAATGACAAAAATGACAAAAATGACAAAAATGACAAAAATGACAAAAATGACAAAAATGACAAAAATGACAAAAATGACAAAAATGACAAAAATGACAAAAATGACAAAAATGACAAAAATGACAAAAATGACAAAAATGACAAAAATGACAAAAAATGACAAAAATGACAAAAATGACAAAAATGACAAAAATGACAAAAATGACAAAAATGACAAAAATGACAAAAATGACAAAAATGACAAAAATGACAAAAATGACAAAAATGACAAAAATGACAAAAATGACAAAAATGACAAAAATGACAAAAATGACAAAAATGACAAAAATGACAAAAATGACAAAAATGACAAAAATGACAAAAATGACAAAAATGACAAAAATGACAAAAATGACAAAAATGACAAAAATGACAAAAATGACAAAAATGACAAAAATGACAAAAATGACAAAAATGACAAAAATGACAAAATGACAAAAATGACAAAAATGACAAAAATGACAAAAATGACAAAAATGACAAAATGACAAAAATGACAAAAATGACAAAAATGACAAAAATGACAAAAATGACAAAAATGACAAAAATGACAAAAATGACAAAATGACAAAAATGACAAAAATGACAAAAATGACAAAAATGACAAAATGACAAAATGACAAAAATGACAAAAATGACAAAAATGACAAAAATGACAAAAATGACAAAAATGACAAAAATGACAAAAATGACAAAAATGACAAAAATGACAAAAATGACAAAAATGACAAAAATGACAAAAATGACAAAAATGACAAAAATGACAAAAATGACAAAAAATGACAAAAATGACAAAAATGACAAAAATGACAAAAATGACAAAAATGACAAAAATGACAAAAATGACAAAATGACAAAAATGACAAAAATGACAAAAATGACAAAAATGACAAAAATGACAAAAATAGACAAAAATGACAAAAATGACAAAAATGACAAAAATGACAAAATGACAAAATGACAAAAATGACAAAAATGACAAAAATGACAAAAATGACAAAAATGACAAAAATGACAAAAATGACAAAAATGACAAAAATGACAAAAATGACAAAAATGACAAAAATGACAAAAATGACAAAAATGACAAAAATGACAAAAATGACAAAAATGACAAAAATGACAAAAATGACAAAAATGACAAAAATGACAAAAATGACAAAAATGACAAAAATGACAAAATGACAAAAATGACAAAAATGACAAAAATGACAAAAATGACAAAAATGACAAAAATGACAAAAATGACAAAAATGACAAAAATGACAAAAATGACAAAAATGACAAAAATGACAAAAATGACAAAAATGACAAAAATGACAAAAATGACAAAATGACAAAAATGACAAAAATGACAAAAATGACAAAAATGACAAAAAAATGACAAAAATGACAAAAATGACAAAAATGACAAAAATGACAAAAATGACAAAAAATGACAAAAATGACAAAAATGACAAAATGACAAAAAGACAAAAATGACAAAAATGACAAAATGACAAAAATGACAAATATGACAAAATTGACAAAAATGACAAAATTGACAAAATTGACAAAATTGACAAAATGACAAAATTGACAAAAATGACAAAATGACAAAATTGACAAAATTGACAAAAATTGACAAAATTGACAAAATTGACAAAATTGACAAAATTGACAAAATTGACAAAATTGACAAAATTGACAAAATTGACAAAATTGACAAAATGAAAATTGACAAAAATGACAAAATTGACAAAATTGACAAAATTGACAAAATTGACAAATTGACAAAATTGACAAAATGACAAAATTGACAAAATTGACAAAATTGACAAAATTGACAAAATTGACAAAATTGACAAAATTGACAAAATTGACAAAATTGACAAATTGACAAAATTGACAAAATTGACAAAATTGACAAAATTGACAAAATTGACAAAATTGACAAAATTGACAAAATTGACAAAATTGACAAAATTGACAAATTGACAAAATTGACAAAAATGACAAAATTGACAAAATTGACAAAAATGACAAAATGACAAAAATGACAAAAATGACAAAAATGACAAAAATGAAAAAAATGACAAAAAAATGACAAAAATGACAAAAATGACAAAAATGACAAAAATGACAAAAATGACAAAAATGACAAAATGACAAAAATGACAAAAATGACAAAAATGACAAAAATGACAAAAATGACAAAAATGACAAAAATGACAAAAATGACAAAAATGACAAAAATGACAAAAATGACAAAAATGACAAAAATGACAAAATGACAAAAATGACAAAAATGACAAAAATGACAAAAATGACAAAATGACAAAAATGACAAAAATGACAAAAATGACAAAAATGACAAAAATGACAAAATGACAAAATGACAAAAATGACAAAAATGACAAAAATGACAAAAATGACAAAAATGACAAAAATGACAAAAATGACAAAAATGACAAAAATGACAAAATGACAAAAATGACAAAATGACAAAAATGACAAAAATGACAAAAATGACAAAAATGACAAAAATGACAAAAATGACAAAAATGACAAAAATGACAAAAATGACAAAAATGACAAAAATGACAAAAATGACAAAAAATGACAAAAATGACAAAAATGACAAAAATGACAAAAATGACAAAAATGACAAAAATGACAAAAATGACAAAAATGACAAAAATGACAAAAATGACAAAAATGACAAAAATGACAAAAATGACAAAAATGACAAAAATGACAAAAATGACAAAAATGACAAAAATGACAAAAATGACAAATATGACAAAAATGACAAAAATGACAAAAATGACAAAAATGACAAAAATGACAAAATGACAAAAATGACAAAAATGACAAAAATGACAAAAATGACAAAAATGACAAAAATGACAAAAATGACAAAAATGACAAAAAACAAAATGACAAAAATGACAAAAATGACAAAAATGACAAAAATGACAAAAATGACAAAAATGACAAAAATGACAAAAATGACAAAAATGACAAAAATGACAAAAATGACAAAAATGACAAAAATGACAAAAATGACAAAAATGACAAAAATGACAAAAATGACAAAAATGACAAAAATGACAAAAATGACAAAAATGACAAAAATGACAAAAATGACAAAAATGACAAAAATGACAAAAATGACAAAAATGACAAAAATGACAAAATGACAAAATGACAAAAATGACAAAAATGACAAAAATGACAAAAATGACAAAAATGACAAAAATGACAAAAATGACAAAAATGACAAAAATGACAAAAATGACAAAAATGACAAAAATGACAAAAATGACAAAAATGACAAAAATGACAAAAATGACAAAAATGACAAAAATGACAAAAATGACAAAAATGACAAAAATGACAAAAATGACAAAAATGACAAAAATGACAAAAAATGACAAAAATGACAAAAATGACAAAAATGACAAAAATGACAAAAATGACAAAAATGACAAAAATGACAAAAATGACAAAAATGACAAAAATGACAAAAATGACAAAAATGACAAAAATGACAAAAATGACAAAAATGACAAAAATGACAAAAATGACAAAAATGACAAAAATGACAAAAATGACAAAAATGACAAAAATGACAAAATGACAAAAATGACAAAAATGACAAAATGACAAAAATGACAAAAATGACAAAAATGACAAAAATGACAAAAATGACAAAAATGACAAAAATGACAAAAATGACAAAAATGACAAAAATGACAAAAATGACAAAAATGACAAAAATGACAAAAATGACAAAAATGACAAAAATGACAAAAATGACAAAATGACAAAAATGACAAAAATGACAAAAATGACAAAAATGACAAAAATGACAAAAATGACAAAAATGACAAAAATGACAAAAATGACAAAAATGACAAAAATGACAAAAATGACAAAATGACAAAAATGACAAAAATGACAAAAATGACAAAAATGACAAAAATGACAAAAATGACAAAAATGACAAAAATGACAAAAATGACAAAAATGACAAAAATGACAAAAATGACAAAAATGACAAAAATGACAAAAATGACAAAAATGACAAAAATGACAAAAATGACAAAAATGACAAAAATGACAAAAATGACAAAATGACAAAAATGACAAAAATGACAAAAATGACAAAAATGACAAAAATGACAAAAATGACAAAAATGACAAAATGACAAAAATGACAAAAATGACAAAAATGACAAAAATGACAAAAATGACAAAAATGACAAAAATGACAAAAATGACAAAAATGACAAAAATGACAAAAATGACAAAAATGACAAAAATGACAAAAATGACAAAAATGACAAAAATGACAAAAATGACAAAAATGACAAAAATGACAAAAATGACACAAAATGACAAAAATGACAAAAATGACAAAAATGACAAAAATGACAAAAATGACAAAATGACAAAAATGACAAAAATGACAAAAATGACAAAAATGACAAAAATGACAAAAATGACAAAAATGACAAAAATGACAAAAATGACAAAAATGACAAAAATGACAAAAATGACAAAAATGACAAAAATGACAAAAATGACAAAAATGACAAAAATGACAAAAATGACAAAAATGACAAAAATGACAAAAATGACAAAAATGACAAAAATGACAAAAATGACAAAAATGACAAAAATGACAAAAATGACAAAAATGACAAAAATGACAAAAATGACAAAAATGACAAAAATGACAAAAATGACAAAAATGACAAAAATGACAAAAATGACAAAAATGACAAAAATGACAAAAATGACAAAAATGACAAAAATGACAAAAATGACAAAAATGACAAAAATGACAAAAATGACAAAAATGACAAAAATGACAAAAATGACAAAAATGACAAAAATGACAAAAATGACAAAAATGACAAAAATGACAAAAATGACAAAAATGACAAAAATGACAAAAATGACAAAAATGACAAAAATGACAAAAATGACAAAAATGACAAAAATGACAAAAATGACAAAAATGACAAAAATGACAAAAATGACAAAAATGACAAAAATGACAAAAATGACAAAAATGACAAAAATGACAAAAATGACAAAAATGACAAAAATGACAAAAATGACAAAAATGACAAAAATGACAAAAATGACAAAAATGACAAAAATGACAAAAATGACAAAAATGACAAAAATGACAAAAATGACAAAAATGACAAAAATGACAAAAATGACAAAAATGACAAAAATGACAAAAATGACAAAAATGACAAAAATGACAAAAATGACAAAAATGACAAAAATGACAAAAATGACAAAAATGACAAAAATGACAAAAATGACAAAAATGACAAAAATGACAAAAATGACAAAAATGACAAAAATGACAAAAATGACAAAAATGACAAAAATGACAAAAATGACAAAAATGACAAAAATGACAAAAATGACAAAAATGACAAAAATGACAAAAATGTCAAAAATGACAAAAATGACAAAAATGACAAAAATGACAAAAATGACAAAAATGACAAAAATGACAAAAATGACAAAAATGACAAAAATGACAAAAATGACAAAAATGACATACCTATAAATATTACCCTACCCTACCCTGGCTGTGTATGTATCATAAGCTGCAGCAGAAAAACGTATTTAGAAAAAAACGTATTGAACTTTTTCATTTCTGACATCACAAAAAAGCGTTTAAAATTTTTTCGATATTAAAATTTTTATTTTGTTTATCATCTCTGTAGAAGACTTCAAAACGTTTTGTTTTCGAAAATAAGGGAGAAGCGGGCTATATGGGCCTTTTAAGCAGGATATTGATTTGATCAAATATTACATCGAATATGTGTACAAAACACTTTATAAACATGAGGAGGCATCTGTTTTCTATACATTCGTTTAATTTTAATGTTGAAGTCTCCTTCCGTTTTCAAGAAAACGATTTATTATAACTGTTGCCGAAATTGCCGAACCTCAAACCGGTCTAAATGCGCCTATTTAAATATGTTTTGGACAAATTGTGATTGTTCGTATTCAGCTGGAAAATGGCTTCTTAAATTCACTCATCGCTGAGAGTGACTCCTCCACGTCATTGGCTACGTCGCCGATATTCATTCTCCCTATCATCTTCGTCAAGCTCGTCCTCTGCCGGCAGCGCTGCTTCGAGCGGTTGTTCGTAGTCTGCTGCGGCCGCAGATTAGGGATTCATGTTAGGAAAATTGGTCGACGTTGGAAATTTGAGGTTTGACACATTTAAAAACGTTTGGAGAAGATTTTTGGACGATATGCTGGGGGTGGTCGTTTAGACTAATGGTGTACGTGTCTGGCTTTTAGGCCAAAGGTCCAGGGATCGAATCCCGCCACCCTAAAAAAAATTCTAGTGTAAGGAAATTTTGTAAGTCCTCGGGCGTAAAACACAAATACAATAAAATGAAACAATGCAACAAAGAAAACGAAAATTGTAAACTCTACGGAGTATAAACGGATACCGTTGGTCATATAGTCTCTGTAACTGAACCATAATAGGAGCTAGTCGATTTTGACAGTTCCGAGTCGTGATATAATAGCATCGGCGAGTAGAATAAGAAGAAGAAGATACGCTGAACTAAGTTGTAGTTGCGGCTAGAAAAACTTAAAAAAGCATCTATAGGCTGTTATCAGACAAACAAGATGAAAAATTTGAACTCAAGTACATACTTAGTTTGTAATTTTACTTCTTTAGATGCTTCTTGTTGAAATTGACTCCGAATAGAAAAAACAAATTGTTTGAGTTTTATGCAATAACAAAGTTTATCACTTTCACGTTGCCACCCTATAAGCATCGCTGGACCACAGCTATGCCCACTCTGACACATCATACCAATTGGTGCTGTTATTACTCAAATAAAAGTTAGCTGCTATTTCTTAATTGATGCTGGAGTTAATATCAATAAGTACGATTGTATCGCGATTCACTTTTCTAGAAAAGCTTCCCCCGTGAGTGACAAACAACTTGACAACGGATGCAACAAATTGCACCTAGCACGAGCCTGCCTTATTCATCGATAACGATTGTCAGCATAAATTACACCCAAAGAAAACACACTGCACCCCCACTGCATCTTCATTATCATCATCTATTCGTCCTGGCAGAATGTGACATTATCAAACAACAGTCGACGGAGCTGTTGACAGACAAGTTATTCATTGAGAAAAATAACACAAACACACATCAACAATGTTGTTGTTATCATGATGTTCTGAATATAATGCGTCGACCTGGGAGGCCCCACGTGTTTCTATTCAATTTATTTCCATTTTTTTGCCTCTGCATGTTGGGGAAACTCATGCGCCTATTTCGAAACCGATTCCGCTGCTCGTCTGCCACAGTAGGATATGGCAGAACTTTATCTTGATTCTCCCCCTGTCGGCAATCCATTCATCATTCAATTGGATTGGTCTGTCTTCTCTGCCTATGGTGTAGCTGAGTGCAGTTTGAAGATAAAATGCATTGCAAATTGAACAGAAAAACATGCATTAATAATCAGAAAAATTGTATCAAGTGGTATAGAATATATGATACAGAAAGCTTAATTTTTATATCACGAGCTTAAAACATTTCATTTTGAAGGTTTTAAAAAATTAGCAAAAATAACTTTTTAGTACCATTATTTGAAATTAATCGGAACTGATCGCTGCCATATTGATGTCCAAGTTTGTTCTTCAAGCTGTGTTTATTTTGCAATTAATAATTTTGCTGCTTCTCGTTCAATGATAGTCGCAAATGCAACTCACAGCTTGGCTTCTGGGAGTCACCTGACATAGACTGGCTTAGTCATAAGTCCATAGACAAAGCTCACCCGACCGGAAAATATGATATTCAAGTCCGGCCAGGCGTGAACTTTCCAACTAACGCTATTATGATATGTGCAAAAATGTGACCTCGTCACTTGACTCCAGCAAAATTTCATTCATACGTTTTGAACAAGGAAGACATTTTCATACGTCCGGATCTCTTCCCTATTAGCTTGAACTTCGGATCACACAGAGAGAGTTGACAATGAACGAAGCAGCTCCAAAAGCATTCTTTCGTATGGACTGGGCTCTGTTCCCGGAAATGGGAACCAACTGGTTAGCCACACGCTTTTGACAAATGAGAACGCCTCATGGACCTAAATCGAGGCCTTCGTAGTCTTAATCTTTTTTTTGTGACAGATTTGTACAAATTTTCTCACCCCTTTTAACTCCAAAGTCGTTAATTATATGACGTTCCAAGAAGGAAAATCGTTCGAATGTGAAAATTGATTTCCCGAACCAGAACGGAAAAACCTTTTTCCCATTGAAGCTAATTGTGATGGAAGTATTTCCTTTGCATACTTTATTTTTATCCATTTTCACTCTTAGAAGTAAAACAAAAAAAAATGCTAATATAAAACAACTTCTATGTTTAAAAAAAAGTGGTCAAATTACTTTCCTGTTGACCCAAAAGGGACATCTTTTCACTTCCTTCCTTCGACGTTGTCCCAATCAATCCGTACTCAGACGTTTGAAGATTATTTTTGCAAATTTTCCGGAATACTGAACCAAAGCAAAAAGAAGGTAGGGAGAACAAGGGATATGTCCAAAAGTAGGTAAACCTTCAAAAATGGTCTCTTGAACACCGTCGCCACTTAAGCAGAAGAGAAAAAAAAATCCTTATTTGGGGTTGCAAATCCTAAACGGAAGTCCCTCAAAGACTGTCACCGGAATTTTTCCCGGAAGGATCGACGATTTTCCTAAACGAAATGGCAATTTTGCTCGTTTATGGGTACGTTTTTATTACGCACCGATTGACATTGACCCTGATGGGCACTTTTTTCTAAAGGTTAACATTCCTTGGATAAGCTGTTTATAAAGCTTTTTAACTTATCTGTTTTGTGTGCTTGGAAAGGTAATTACTTTTCGTCTAATGGAATTGTTCATAAAATTAATGGTTTTATTTTTCAATCTGTTCATCAGAAAATTAAATGAATAAGCTATTAAAAACATTACATATTACAGGGAATTTCCGTGACATCCGTCGGTATATAAAACAAAAAAAAATATATTGATGACGCTGAAGTACTGGAACAGCTCGCAAGTTGGCTGATATCTATTTTTTTAACGCCCAACGGAAACCTAATAAACGGAAAAAAGTCCTCGACTAGCGATCATCGCCTGAAATCGGCCTTAATTCCTCAACTGGTGATTATCGCCTAAACTGGACATTAAGTCCACTACTGGTAATCATTGCCTGAACTGAACTTTGAGTGCTCAACTAGAGATCTTGGCCTTCATTGAGCTTATGTCCTCAACTGACAATCATTACCTGAACACATAGTATTCTAACTACGAACACGAACCACCAGAGTAGTGAAAAAATTGCTCCTTTTCATAAATTCATATGACGAGCTTTAAAATTATTTGCTTGAACTACAGTAGCAATCACAATACTCTCCTTGGCTGAGTTTTCAATTATAAAGCTGAAAGCTCCACGACAAAAGCTAGGATCGATTGAAATCGATTTTGACAGTTCTTTTGTATCGATTGGAATTTTGTGTTTGAGACGTCGCTTCTCTTACATGTAGGTTCACTAGACCACACCAGAGATGCTCGCCTCGGGAGAAAATCGTTTTGCTGATTTCTTAACGCGTTATGTGCAGGTTGAGTTTATCTTCGTTCCAAGCGTAACGTCGATGCACTCAAAACGGAAAGAACAGTTCAGCATTGATGTTTTCCAAGTATCGCAGGAAAAATATCAAGACATTATTGTTATGAGAGGTCAAAGTCAAGAGTCATGAGTCAAAGATTGAAGAGTCAGAAGTTGAAATCAATACTCATGAATCAAAGGTTGAAGAATCAGAGGTTGAAGTCAAGAGATATGAGTCAAAGGCTTAAGAGTTAGAAATTCGAAATAAGAGTCGAAAGGTAAAGATTTAGGAGTAAGAAGTTGAAGTCAACAGTCATGCGTCAAAGATTCAAGAGTAAGAAGTTCAAAGTGAAGAATCATTAGTCAAAAATTGCGGAATTAGAAGTTTAAAGTAAAGTGTGATGAGTCAAAGGTTGAAGAGCGAAAAGCTACAAGAAAGTCAAGAGTCACGAGTCAATGTTAGATGAGTCAGAAGTAGAAATCAAGAGTCATGAGCAAGGCTGGTAAATTTCAGTCAATTTCGTTCAACCCGACCAACGTCTAGTAGTCAATGTTATCGAAAGAATATCAAAGTCATCTACGAGTTGAATGACCAAGATACAATGTCGGTCAGGCAGCAATAGCCTTCGACAAAATTAACAGAATGATGAACATGCCATCTAAAAGAAAATTTGATAAATGACAAACATGACAAAAAAATACTACATTCAGCAGAATGGTCAAAATATACCAAATAAAAAAAATTACAAATTTGGCAAAAAAATTCAAAATGGACCAAATTGACAAAATTGACAAACTTGATAAATTGGACACATTGGACATCAGATGACAAATATGACTAAAATTTAAAAAAAAAAGTTTTGAATAAAAAAAACTAAAATGAAAAAAATTCAAAAATACAAAAATGACAGTATTGACAAAACTACAAAACTTACAAATAATGCAATAAAGACAAAAATCACAAAATTATCATAAATAACAAAATTAAAAAAATGCGAAATTGGCGAAAATGAAAAACTTAACGAAATTGACAAAATTTACGAAGTTGAAATAAATGACAAATTGACGAGTTTTGTCACTTATGTCGATTTCGTCAATTTCGTCAGTTTTGTCAATTTTATCAATTTCATAAATTTTGTCAAATTGATGAAAATGACCACATTGACAAATGTTCAAAATTGATTGAACATTTTGTCAATGTGGTCATTTTCATCAATTTCGTAAATTTTATCAAATTTACGAATTTTGTCATTTCTTCTCATGCGGAAAAATTTGTTAGTTTAGTCACTTTTGTCAATTTCTGAAATTTGATCAATTTTGTCAGTTTCGCTTATTTGCCATGTTCACTTTTTTTTTGTTAATTTTGTCAATTTGGTTAATTTCGTCAATTTTCAAAAGTTGTTAATTTTGTCAACTTTGTCAAATTTGCAAATTTTGTTATTTTTTAGAATTCTCACAATTTATTAATTAATTGTTAATTTTGTAAATTTTTCCAAATTTGCAAATTTTGTTATTTTTCATAATTTTTTACAATTTGTTAAATAATTGTTAATTTTGTGAATTTCAAAGGTTCAAAGTATTATGGAGGCTTGCCGTGGTCGGTGCCACAATCAAGAAAAATCAAGCTGGGGTTAACTTTGCGTGTATTGGGCAACATTAATAAGCTCAACCTCCCATCATCCCCGAAATGGCGTGTACTCACTCGCTTTCACAAGGTTGCAACATGCTTCCTTCCTCCTCGGATGCCTCGGAGTTGGCGGCTGACCCACTGGACATTTGCCACCGGTGCGGCGATTGAAAATTGTTGGCGGCTGCTCCTTCGAATATTCGCCACCGATGCGGCGATGAGATGCGAGCGAATTCAGCAGCAGCACCACCTGGATTTCGCCACGGGTGCGGGCGATTGAGCGCCCTCTGATTCGGCGGAGGTTGGCCCCGCCGCGGCGAAGAACTTCGGCCCGGAACGGCAGCGGTACCCTGGAATTCTTTCGCCACTGCACACTGGTACAGAACATCAATCTAGCGGAACTAAATTAATAGCGCCCAGGGATGAAAAGATAGACTTTTGATGTCTTCGACAACATTGCATAATTTTACAAGGCGCATTCTTTGAAATAAAATATAGAGTCGAGGGGTCCACCAATAGCAAGATAAAAAAGCTAACTTTTTTGTTAAGCATTTTAGAGCTTTGGTTTCTTCTACAAAGTTGTTTATCTTAACAAAATACATAACTTTGTTGAACAAGCCAAAGTTCTACAATTTCATTCTGAGGAGTTACAATGAAATTAAAAAATAACTTCAAAAAATCAGTTTTTTAAGTCTGAAACGTTGTAGGTAAGACAAAACAATTTTCAGTCTTCGAAACAAAGTTGAAAAAAGTTAAGATCTACAATTGTTTAGTACATTATGATGTGTTTTGAAATTGCTGAAGCGCTGTAGAAAGCATTTAGTGTAATATATAAACGATTTTCAAAGAAAAGTTTATCGAATTGCGCAAATTTTCGCCCCATCAGCCAATGTGGATTTTATTTTTGGTGTTAAAAGGAATCATTACCATATAAAACTAGCGTGGAACTCGGTGGAACTCGAAGCTATTTTCAGGTTGAAAATCTAGTATTTTGTTCACAAATATCACTTTTATTAGACACTTAATTAGTTTGCGCAGCAGCAGTAGCAGCAACAATTGTTTTACCTCTGCCACACGCATCTCCAGTGGTCAGGACAAACAATGCGTGTGGCAGAGTGGAAAACGGAATGACCGATAACCGATCGTACTCGATCGGTAATTACGTGCTGCTTATAGCAGCTGGTTTGTAAATAAAAAAAGAGTCAGCGAGTCACCCGTATGGGTCAGTCGAATTTGCAAAGGCATAGTAAATAGGGGAACATGCCCTATTATGCGCCACCTAAGCGAATCGCTGATTTTCTGTGTATTCCACGTACAAATTGTGTTGAAAATGGGTGTAATCGTTGAAGAAAAGTGTTTTCTACAAATACCTATGATTTTTTATTACTCAAATTACTATAGTTGCTTCAAAAACTTGATTTTTAAATACCATATTCAAAGCCACAGAACAAAACTGTGTTGCAAATACGCGCCGCTGTGTATTCAATATGCGCCTAGCAGCCGAACACACCCGAAAGCAGCCGAAGACCAAAAACACACCAATACTTACAGACACTTTGACTGAAAAGAAAATGAAAATGGACTAATCAAAATTTTGAAAAAAATGAAAAGTAGATTTTTTGGGCTGAATTAACGCTCAAAATATGGTTTTAGACTTTTTGTTCATTTTTAATGAAAATTGGCCAATTTGAAAAATTAATGCTATTTTCAGCCTACTACGATTGGCGCGTTATAACGAGCGCATGGGCCGTGATAGAACATACCCATAAAAAGCATACCTTTGCGAGTTCAGTATGATTTTTTAGCATAAAATCATAGTTTAGATTCTCCTCTATCGATGTGTCAGAAAATATTGTCTTATTCGTTTTTCTCTGCTTGGTGACACCTTATTGAAAGTGTTTTAAAATTTAGATCAAAATGACGAAAAACCTAAATAGTGAAATTATCACGACACAGGGGCATTTTAAGGAAAAAATCTTACTTGCCATGACCAATCACAGCATTTAGAACATATTGGTAATATTTTGCAGGCTTCAAATGTTTCAGATTCTTCAAAACAAAGGTGGCGCGTATTAGCTACATGGGGCGTTATATGAACTTTTCCCCTACAGTCCACTGATTGCTTGATGTTAAGCCTTTAATATTCCTTGTTAAAATAAATGTTTTCCCTTGATCGTATCACATTCAAAGTGCCGTGTTTTTAATAGTGATTCGAACTACATACGTCTGAGAATTTCGCGGCTTATTCAAACTAGCGTCTTTCGGGATTTGGCCCCAACAGATCCTTTACTCAAATTGAGTTTGTAATCCAACGAAAAATTATTATCTCAAAAGTGTTTTTTCCGTTGAATAGAGCAAACATTGGCCTGCCACTGAAAGCTGAAAGCTACTTTACTTTGGAAGTTAAATCACTTTCACGTGTTGGTACAGATATCATTTATATAATGATGTACAGATTCTATTGATAAATTTGAAACGGAAAACCGGGTAAATCATCTAACTATTTCTAATTCTCAAATTCTGCAAGTTAATTGCATCAAAGAAACTAAGAAACTAATAAAGTGTCTAAAAAAAGTGATATTTGTGAACAAAATACTCGATTTTCAATCTTAAAATAGCTTCGAGTTCCACCGAGTTCCACGCTAGTTTTATAAGGTAATGATTCCTTTTAACACCAAAAATAAAATCCACATTGGCTGATGGGGCGAAAATTTGCGCAATTCGATAAACTTTTCTTTGAAAATCGTTTATATATTACACTAAATGCTTTCTACAGCGCTTCAGCAATTTCAAAACACATCATAATGTACTAAACAATTGTAGATCTTAACTTTTTTCAACTTTGTTTCGAAGACTGAAAATTGTTTTGTTCTACCTACAACGTTTCAGACTTAAAAAACTGATTTTTCGAAGTTATTTTTTTAATTTCATTGTAACTCCTCAGAATGAAATTGTAGAACTTTGGCTTGTTCAACAAAGTTATGTATTTTGTTAAGATAAACAACTTTGTAGAAGAAACCAAAGCTCTAAAATGCTTAACAAAAAAAGTTAGCTTTTTTATCTTGCTATTGGTGGACCCCTCGACTCTATATTTTATTTCAAAGAATGCGCCTTGTAAAATTATGCAATGTTGTCGAAGACATCAAAAGTCTATCTTTTCATCCCTGGGCGCTATTAATTTAGTTCCGCTAGATTGATGTTCTGTACCAGTGTGCACTGGTGTGGCGACGAACGCGAACCTTTTCGGCGGCTGTGCCACCAGACTTGTTCGCCACTGGTGCGGCGATGGAAAGCGAACCTGTTCGCCTCGGCTCGCCGGGTTTTCTTCGCCACCAGTGCGGCGATGGAATGCAAGCAGCTTCGACGATCGTCCTCGAGATTGTACGCCACTGGTGCGGCGACGAAATTCGCTCTGGATGCTTTCGCCACTGGTGCGGCGATGGAGATCGATACTATTCGCACCGATTCGCCGGGATTCTCCCACCGGATCGGCGATAGATGGCCAAGAGAGGCCAAGAGCTTCGGCGGCTGTTCCCGGAGGTTACGCCACAGATGCGGCAAGGAGCTTCGGCGGCTGTTCCACCCGATGATCGCCTGCGGCGGCGGTCAGGGGCCCTTTGCTTCGGCAGTGGCTTCCGACTGCAATGCCACTGGTGCGGGTCGGAAAAGCCTAAGGATCCAGCGAGAAAGAAAAATAAGGGAACCGCGAGTGACGTTTACTGCACGCTCAGATTGTTTTGCTGATTTTTCCTACACGCTCAGTTTTGTTTATTCTTTTTTTTTTTTTGCACGCTCCGTATCCTTTCCATATTTTTGCGTTTATTTTTCCTACACGCTTGCGTTACTTGATATGGGGTTGGGTTTTTGGAAGAGTTATTGTTGCCAATCGCTTTAAATGTATCAAATTTGAGACTAATGACTTAAAATAAATTCAAATGCAACAAAAGTTAGAAGTTCAAAGTCAAGAGTCATTAGCTAAGAGTTCAGGAATTAGAAGTAAAAAGTGAAGTTTTATGAGTCAAAGGTTGAAGATTTGAAAGCTAAAAGAAAGTCAAGGGTCATGAGTCAAAGGTTGAAGAGTCAGAAATTGAAGTCAAAAGATATTTGTCAAAGGTTCACGAGTTAGAAGTTCAACAAGAGTAATAAGGTGAAAGAATTAGAAGTTCAAAGTCACGAGTCATGAGTCAAAATTTGAAGAGCCAGAAGTAGAAATCTAGACTCATGAGGCAGAGGTTCAAAAGTTAGAAATTCAAAGTCAATTGTCATGAGTCAAAAGTTGGAAGTGAGATGGTGTGAGTCAACGGTTGAAGAACTCAAAGCTACAAGAAAGTCAAGAGTCATGAGGCAAAATTTGAAGCGTCAGTAGTTGAAATGAAACTTGTTCCATGAGTCAAAGGTTCAAGAGTTAGAAGTTCAATATCAAGAGTCATGAGTCAAGAGTTGAGGAATAAGAAGTAAAAAAAAGTGTTATGAGTCGAAAGTTTAAGAGCTGAAAGCTACAAGAAAGTCAAGAGTCAAAGATTGAAGAGTCGGAAGTTGAAGTCAAAAGATATGAGTCAAAGGTTCACAAGTGAGAAGTTCAAAGTGAAAAGTCATAAGGTGAAGGTTAGGAGTAAGGAGTTGAAATCACCAGTCATGAGTCAAAGGTTGGAAGCTACAAGAAAGTTAGGAGTCAAGAGTCAATGGTTGAAGAATCAAAAATTGATGTTCAGAGATTTTAGTCGAAGGTTCAAGAGTATGAAGTTCAAAGTGAAGAGCTAAAAACTACAAAAAGGCAAAGTCATGAATTAAAGGTAGAAGAGTCAGAAGTTTAAACAAGAGACATGTTTCAAAGCTTCAAGAGTGAGAAGTTCAAAATCAAGGGTCATAGGGTAAAGGTTTAGTAGCAAGAAGTTGAAATCGACAGTCATGAGGCAAAGTTTCAAGAGCCTTGTTCAGTGGCGCGTTCACTACTACAACGAACCAACAAAACGAAGGAAACCTTGAATATAAAAAAAACAAGATAAATCAGGCTTAGATAAAAATAAAGCTAAACTGATGACTTCTTTTTGCCTTTTTTACAAAAAAGTTCATGGTTATATATTTTGTTCACTAATTTCAATCAATTACAATGAACTTTTTATTGGCATGCATTATGGTGTGGATTTTGTTTTTCTTTAAATAACGTTCAAAAATGAGAAAAAATTCAATTTATTGAAATTCATTATTTCATACAGTTTCTTATAAATGACGTTTTCATCATGGCTCCAAAAAAGGTGGTTAAAAAGAGTAGAAAACCCGATTTAATACACTTAACAGTGGATTGGAGCCTTTCTTACAGATCCAGAACATGTTTGTTTTTATAAATAATAAATTGAATGCGGTGTACAATTCTCATGATTACCCATTTTAGTCCACGATGTTTGCCAAAATCGTCCTTGTAAATGATTTTTGTTAAATGAAAATATCAAACGATAAATGTTAAAAAGGACTTCTAGGACTCAATCAAAGCAATCGAAAGATTCCTTTTAATTCAACCACGGTAAATGAAACGTTCAGATACCGAAATTTCGATAGCAACTATCTTCTTCAGTAAACCTTTTCGAGTTCTATAAAATAACAAGAATTTTCATTACAATCAATAAAAACTGGAAGATAAACTCAGAGCTACGATTTATTTCGAATTAACTACTGAATGAAAAAGAAAATTTATATTGGTAAAAATAAGAAATCATTCATATTCATAGTCAAGTAAAAGTTTTGATTTAAAAAAAATTATAATAAACGAAGTCAAGTTACCTTTCCTGTAATGTTCCTAGCGCGTGTTTGAAAAAAAAAAAAAACGCAAAATCTCGAATAGGTTGAATAAAATTCAAAAATGGAAATGAACTTCAAAAACAAATAGCACGTTGAAATTTTCATTTCAATCATTTGCTTCATCGAAACAACATCCTAAAATGTTATTTATTTATAAGCAACCATTGTTCCTGACTACGAAACAAAAAATCGAAAGGCCAGTCTTTGAAGCCTTTTTGTGTATATTAATGTCTTAATACAATACATAATCATGAAAATATTTAAAAATAGTAAATGTACCTATAGACGAGCCCATCCAAAAGAATTCCCATAGTCATTGGAAGGATTTTTTTTTCAAAAACAAAGAAAATTGTGTTAAAATATTGATTTTGTGTTATTATTGCTATTTTTATTTGATTTTATCTCAAACTCGCATCTTTACGCTTAACATTGGTTTTGATCAAAACAAAGAGATTTTTTAAAGATGAAAAGACATTTAGTATGTTTGTTCTCGCGTATAAGCTATAATTTTATTTAAGTTTTTATAATTAGATAAGTCAGCTTTTTGAAAAGCGATTGCAATAATTGATAAGGATTTTTTCTTACTTTACAAGTATCAATAAATAAATAAATAAATAAATAAATAAATAAATAAATAAATAAATAAATAAATAAATAATTAAATAAATAAATAAATAAATAAATAAATAAATAAATAAATAAATAAATAAATAAATTCATCCGGAATCGAATCAATTGAAACATTTCTTTTTTTCTTCTTAGGTGTTTTAGTTGTCTTCAAATCTTGGTTTGATTTTTTGCTGTCATCCCGAGAGTTTTTGCTAGTTCAAACGCTACGTTTCTTAGGTTTGCTCGCATCAATTTCGTTTGATCAGTTCGAGTTTTATCTTCTTCATTTTTTTTTTCGAAAGAAGGCTTTGTTTCAGATACTGACTTTTTCAAATAGCCACGTAGAGTGTTCATGTTGTACATACACCTGAAATAAAATTAAGCTCTTGAAAAAAATTGTTAACATATAAAAATTAAATTGAATTGAACGCTTAAACATTGTAGTCGTGAAAACATTTGTTAAAGAAAACTAAGAACATTGCAACATATTTTATAAATAAAATTTGCAAAAAATAAGTTTTATGTGTTTTTGAACATTGCAAAAAAAATTCTTTACTAAAGAAATATTCAAAATAAATGTGCAAGGAATTGGTCCATATATTAGAATCCGATTGCCTTTCAAATGTTGATCAATATTTTTTTAAACCAATGTGTACATCTACTGAAATCAAATTATTATTTGTTTATAAAAACCTATAATATAGATAATAGAGCAACCGATAAGCTATCCGTTCCAATGATGATGATGAAACGAATCAAAATATTTGTCAAAACAAATTAAAAGAATAAACATATTGGTTGTTGTTAAAGAATAACAGCACTCATGATCTCATATTGCAATTCGAAGTGAGCAAGTAGTATCATTGATGTCCTGGTAATAAGTTGTTTCGAAACATAACTAAAATAGATGTTCTCTGAATGATCGCTTTGGAACTGGGGAATAATTTGGTTCATTAATATTGGTTATATCAATAAAATTCTTCAGCAGACTTAATGTAAAACAATAGAACTACTATAAGCAATCAATGTCGGAAATAAAAATCCTTGTAAACTGACAGAACAAATGCTGTTAATATTTGGAACATTACTTTTAACTTAGTTATAAAAAACGACGTAATGTAGTAGGTTAATGTTATGCAAAGAAAGTGCATATGTATTTGATTTGAATTTACACATGGTTCATACCTCTTCTTTTTTTCTGTCTTACAGTCTGTTTATCGATATAAGCTTAAATTGGTCGAAAACGATCGGCTCGACAAACACTTTCGTAGTGACCATATTCTTTACATTTCAAACACTGTTCTTTGATGGCAGGACATTGCTTGTTCCGATGATTCATGAAATTACATCTGGAACAACGACTACGTCTTCCGGAGTTGGGATTATCCCTGGAATAGCTTTGAGATGGCATAGTTTTAGCAGTCGAACTTCTCTGAAACAGGCTTCTTCGTTTCAATCGAGAAACTTCCTTGGATATTGGTTTTCGGCTCACTGCAAACGCACTTCCAGAAGGACCTGCATCGAGGTTAACTGCTTCTTCACGCGTTGCGGCTTGAACAACGACATTGATGTCGTATCCGCAAATCCGCGCCATACGCGCTACTTCCCTATTCGTCATCCCTTTGAGCAATTGTGTTCGAACAAATTTCTGCTGATCCTCATGACTGTAACCGCACAAACGAACTTTCTCGACAAGTCTCGAGTAAAAAGTCACCATCGATTCTTTCCTACCTTGACGCATAACTTGAAACGCCTCATGCGCAGCTGTCGTGTCGGTCATTGAAAGCAAGTGACGCTCAATGTTTTTGACGAAATCATTGTAACAAGATAAAGTCGTCAAGTCTGGCATAAGGTTGAAAGCGTTAACTATGTTTTGCAGTTGCTCACTGAGCGAAATATATAAAAGCTGTGCACGTTGTGTAGGGTCATGCGCGTTACCAAGAGATGCGGCCATAGTAAAATTTTTGATAAAACGACACCAGGACTCCCACATTTTGTTAGCAGGTATATTTTCTGGAAAACGCTTAACTTGGTCCCAACGGATAAGTGAAGGCACGGTTGATGCATTTACGAGGGTCTGTTGCTGTTTCTCAGTCTGATGAAATTCGCTGGGTTGGTTCGGAGGCAATCGGCTTTTTTCAAGTGCAACATTTCGATTTGACGTTGTATGCTGTTGTCCATAGCGATAGGCATCAACAAGGTCAAATAGCAATTTTCCAAATCGATCCATGGAGTTGTGAGAAGCCTGACGTGTTCGGTTTGAAAGTGTTTCCAAAGATGCTGTTCCTCCAATCGATGGTACATGCCTACCAGATTCCCCATGCTCTGAGTTGGTCTGAATACTCGGATCCTGATTCTCAATCTCAACTGTTTCCAACACACTATTCAAACAGAAAGATTTACCATCGCTGGAACATTGAGAATCAACTCGTGTTCTGCAGAATATAATTGCATATGATTATAAGAACAACAACTTATTTAAACTTTACTTACAACATGCGACTACCGGATTCGCTACCTATCTCTGATATCATGTCAAACCTGGTGGTCGACATTAGTTCTTCAACATCGTTTTCAGAGGAAGAACTGAATCTATGGGTACGGACATACTTTCCAGGGCTTGTCATGTTGTAGAATTTTTGGAAAAGTCAAGAGCTAGAAGTAAAAAATTCAATGCCTTTGTGAGTATTTTTAGTTTATACCTTACTGAGAAGTAAGGGCTATCTATTTCATATTTGCATAAGTATTTACACACTGTAACCTTTAATTGAAATCGCGATTTTAATTTTCAAATCTAAAATCTGAATTTGAATGACTTAACGATGAGTTTTAAATTTGAACAGTTTGAACTGTGATTCTGAATTGTGAGTCTGCATATAATTTGAATTCCATTGATGCTGAATTTCGAATCCCAATTCGGAATTGTATATCTATATAAATTAGAAATTTTATTCTGAATCCGTTTCACAATATTAAGTTAAGCAAACAATTGCAAAACAAAACAAAATCACTTTTCTTCTGAATCTGGATAAGAGTTCTGAATCTTATCTAACCTGAAATCTGCATCTTTATTCTGAATTTGAAGTCCTTAGAAACTTAAACCAAAATCTAATTTTGAATCTGAATATTGAATACTAAATCTAAATCTGAATCTGAAACTGCAAATACATATTGATTTCTCTACAATTTCTTAATCACCCATTTTAGTTTCACTTCGTTTTTAGTTTTTTGGAAAATGTAATAAATAAAATAGCTAACTATTGTTTAGAAAATAAAGCCACCGATAAGCTATCCATTCCAAACAATCTTCATAAAACGAATTAAAAATATTTGTCGAAAAAAAAAAATCTAAGAATAAACATATTGGTTGATGGTTAAAGAATAGTAGAACTTAAGATCTCGTATTGCATTTCATAGTAAACGACCAACTTTATAATAGCAGTTTTATAAGAGTGTTGGAAATAAGTTGTTTCGAATGGAAACTGTACGAAAATAATAATCCCTTTGGAACTGGGGAAGAATTTGGTTGATTGATATCGGTAGAAATCAACAAAATCTTCAGCCATCAGTTTTGTTGTATTCGACTGATAACAAATTACAGACAAACTAAAAAACCTGGCTTAATTGATAAAGATTTGAAGGAAACTCTCGACCTTAAAGTTGATTTCTTTCTAACTGTCATGATAAAAATGATGCCATAAAATTTTAAAAAAGCTTCTTAAAATAAATCAATAATGAACATAGTTCTAATATGTGATTAGGCCTACTGAGATGAAAGCAATCGAAAAATTCCCTTTAATTCAACCACAGTATAAGATAAGTTCGGATACCGGTTTTTCAACAGTAACTTACTACTTTCTTCAGTAAACGTTTTTGATTGAAATAGCGGTATCTGAGCTTTTCTTTTACCGTGGTTGAATTGAAGAAAATCTTCCGATTACTTTGATTCAGACGATTTAATTTCACATGTAATAAAAATATTACTGTTGAGTGTTAAAACATTAAAAGCTAAGACTGATTCAACCTTACTAAATACATGAAAGCATTTTTTTCTTTTTATGTTCTTTGTATAATCTTTCTGTCCCGCGGTTCGGAATACGTTAAGCATAGAACTGCTGATTAAAATTCAATAAAACTTACCGTTTCAAACTGTATCAGCAAGTCGACTGCAAGTGAAAGTTGACTGGTCTTTTTTCTTCCGGTTACCAATGGCTCAGTCTTAGACGAAGCGGTCCAGCATGCACTGCTTGATGTGGTGTAGAATTGGAGCACGAGTTTCCCCAGCCACTGCCGTTTGAAATCGATACGTAATGCACATTCGTTGATCAGGTTTAAGCCTTGCGATAATACACGGACCAAATCAGATTCAGATCGCGTGGATGCACTTTTCTATCCAGAAATGCGGCCGTTAGATTTTGCGCGAAAAAACACGAAAACGAAAAACACGAAACAACACGATAAAATAAGTTTCTTTAAATTGAGTTTGAATTTCATGCTTGATAATGTAATGTTAAATGATTTCATGTTATTAAAAACCCAAATCTAAATTCTTAAACCTTTTTGAGATTGCATGATATGAGCAATGTATGTGCTAATTTTACAATGTATCATACCGAGTGTTATATCAAATTAAATATTACATGAAATGTTAAGTTCATCTTTATCTTCCGATTATAAATCATCTTATTTTACTGCTAACATAAATATATGTTCACGTTGAAAAATTTAGAAATGATGTTTAACAACGGTTGGTTTGGTCGGTGCCACAAAATAATATCAACAAGCTTTTGCGAGCATAAGTGTTGATTAACTTCAATCGATAGGTGCCATTTTCTCCCCAAATATTAATAAAAGTTAGCGACTTACATTTGGTTCTGCTTAGATGCTTCGGCTCTCCGGTTGCATACCTTCCAGGCGTTTATTAGGTACGGGCAGACCTTGCTTGAGCCTCGAACAATCTTTTCGCCGCACCGTATCATCCTCCCACATCGGGTGGGCTGTTACTTCCACCGTTGAGTACGACAGACCTATCCAGTCCTCCACACTGCTTTCATGCATTGACACTGGACACCACCATTCAATTTTAGCACGCGTGATACAGCTGACAACAGCTGCAATTCCGCGCACTTCAGCGCGCCCGAAGGACGTTCGATGTTCCTGTCCATTCTGTGGACTTTCTCTGGTGCTCCATTCCCTTGTCATCTGTTGGCCAAGCGATTGAGAGGGTATTTCCGCACCGGTGACCCCTTCTCGTACTCCGAACCACCGCATCGATCCTAGGGAAACGAAACTGTCCTCCTGCAGTTGGCTAATCCCACAAAAGGGACTTCGAAAAACGTCTTTGACCACCAGTAGACACGAAAAAAACCGGCAAATGTGTCCTCAGCTGATGAAAGGCGGTGGCCCTATTGAACTTCGGAAGGTTTTCGAATGACTCACCCCTTTAGATCGGCACGAACATGTGACCTCCGGAAGAGGGCGCCGAAACTTGCTTTCCTTGGTTGGCTGCTTGTCCGCCGAAGCACTAGGTAGCGGCGTCTGAATGTGCTTTCAGCCAACAGGGAAGTGGCGAGTTGCCCTCTCGGATATCGGAACCGGAAGTGCACAAGGTCACTGGTGAATCTCGAGAGCTCAAAATAGGCCGATCAAAAAAGGGGTCCTGTCAGAAAAAGAGTTTCCGTTCAGGAATAAATATAACTTTGGTTCCAAGAAATACTCACGGTTTCAATCCCTTTTCCGTAGACCTTGGGCAATTGCCGGTGGCTGTTTTTTTTTTCAATTTCGAACAGCTTGTTACTGGTGGCCAATCGGTGGAGCACGGCTAGAAAATACCAACTGTTTAATTAGGTTATGCAGGTGGAGCTGCCAACTGAACAAGATTTGTTTTGTTGTTTTTATTTTCCTTTCCGCACGCCAGATTCCGTTTTCTCAAAGTCGATGCGATTTTCTATACCTTGATTTGTTTCGGTGTTATCTCCTTCTTGCTTCCCAAATAAAATAGCTTTCGCTCTAGCATGTATTCATGCATCTGCTTGAAAGAGTGGGTTATTGAAGATGTTTGCAAATCTCGCGTAACATTTCAAAAGGGCAAATCTAGTACTTGATTCGATACGAGAAATACGAGAAACTACTTTTTGCTCATGAAAATCAACCAAAGTGGTGTTTTTTCGAAAAACTGTTTTTGTCAAAAATCGACTTTAAAATTTCAAAAATTGCAAAAGGGGGAGAATTCGGATAATCGAAATTTTAGTTTCGATGCTAAATGACTGAAATGCATTTGGAATTCAAATCATGCATTTTAATATAAATTCGGGACTGAAGGATGGTTTTTGAATTTTAACTGTGACTCAGAATTATAAGTCTGCATCTAATTGGAGTTCTGAATTTTGAATCCCGATTCTAAATTGTAAATATGAATTAAATTCTTTAACAGAGTAAGAAGTAAGAAGCAAACAATTGCAGTAAACAAGTTTTATTTTATTCTGAATCTAGATTCTGAACATGAATACTAAATCTGAATCCTGAATCTGTTATCTGAAATTAAATTTTGAAACTGAGCTTTGTTCCTGATTACAAACCCTCTTATCATACTGCCGATAAAAATGTATGTTCATGCAGCAAAAAATTCGAATGGTTATATAAACAAAACGGTTTTGACTTTCCAATTCAATGATGTATGAAATCTACAAAGAAATTTTTAAAATGTAGGTATGTAAATATAAAACAGTTTATAACAACATACGATTTCAACGACTAATGCAAATGTTACTTTGAACGGAAATTGCGCTCTTAGAAAGTTGTTTCTGTTGTAACAATGTTAGAGAATAATCCTCTCATGATATTATATCAAACTCCCGCCACACACTACACAACTCAATCCAAAGGGCAAATGGATTAGGTCGTCCAGCATTTCATCAGAGTCATGCAGTCGTTTCTTTACTGCCAGCAGACAGCCTGCCTAGCCACGCCAAATCGCGACGCGGCATCCTGAACTCTCATCAACCTGTGAATCCCTGGCAGCGTGATCACGCATCAATCGTCATCAAGGCACCATTGAGCATCCACCCGGACCGCATCCAGTTGGAATATTCTAATTCTTTCTAATTTTGCCTCCGTTAGGAGTTGTTAGCAAGCCACAACAACACAGTCAGACACACCTGTTCTAACTGCGCGGTCGTCGGCCGCACCAAAAATGAGCCTCAACTGTAACCACCATTACCACCAGCCACCCGAAGCCTAGTAAGTATTAACTAGGGAAAGGAGTAGCAGTGGCAATTTACGGCCATACAGCGGACCAGGGGCAAACGAGCATCATTCACCCCGACGAGACTAGAGATTTACAGATGTACAGACTATATGACAACATGTTGCATAAGTGATCGCTGTACAGTTTCAGTTTACTGCCCGCAACATTGCCGACATACGCGAGCATGTGATATCTGTCCGAAACATTATAAATCAGGACTGCAAAGCTTGATTGAGACTTGCGAGACGTACAAAGTAGCCTCTCTATCCCCGCGAGCTTAAAGCTCCGTTCATCAAAACCTGTTATAGATTGGGCAACTGATATTGACACAAAATTAAAATAAGTAATCTATTGAAATTATCAACGGATTCGATTAGACTGCACCATTTGAAAATCATTTGAATCTGATTCTGCAGCTACAACTAGAAAAGATAGGAAACAAAAATATAATTCTAAAAACAGAATCTGTAATTTGAAACCCGTTCATTTTAGTATAAAATCATAAAATCTCATGAATTAACCCCATGACATTATAATATGTAGAGGTAAATTCTAAATTCAAATTGAGGCGCTTGGGATCAGAGGGGTAGAGGTGCCTAAATGACAGTTTCGAAAAACGCGCTTCAAAGTTGGGAAGGTGCTCGGGTTCTCATATATTTTTCGAATTCGAGCAGTTTTAATTCACTCAAACAAGTGTTAAAAAATTATAAAAAAATCTGAGTTTTGCACCGTTAGGTATACTTAACTCAAAACTGATGATTTTGGCACTTGCACCCCTCTGATCCTGAGGGCCTCAATTATTCTATTTTTTATCAGAAATATGTACATTTGGAATCTTAAACCAGAATTTGAATTCACAACTTCGAATTACAATTCCAAAATCAGATTTGAATCTGATATTATTACTTTAATATTATTTTGAACTGAATGATGATTTTTTAATTTGAACTGTGATTCTGAATTGTGAGTCTGCATTTAAATTTGAATTCTATTTAGATGCTGGTTTTTTGAACCCAAATTAGGAATTATAAAATGTAAATTGAACTTGTATTCCGCGTATGGATTTGAATTCGTTTCACAATGTTTAGTTAAGCGAACAATTGGAGAAATCAAATGTCAAAAGTCTATTACCCGTGTAGCGGTGTAGTTCCTTATCGGGATCGCTTATTTTCAGCAACTGTACGATTGTTATCTAGAAACAATCAATAAAAACCATTATTTTATTGACATTTCATAAACAATTGAATCTTTTTTGTACCATTTAAGCTATGTATGGGAAGCCGAGGATTGAAAGGAAAATTAGGTGATAGGCTAGGGGAATAAATTGATCCAAAATTTGTTTTTGTTTGGCATGTTATTTTCATCAGTTATCAAATATTGATTTTATTTAATCAAAACTGACTTTTAAACGCCATATCATTATAAAAACACAATCTAACTAAAGATTCGAATTTACAACATAAAAGTAAAAAAAAATCAAGAATCAAATTAATTTTAATTTCAAGCTTATCATCATTTGAAGACATCTACTTTAAAATAAGAAATTTTGATAAGTCTTGAATGGTTACAAATTTAAATGTAAAGGTAGGTAAAAAAAATTGCTCACCTGCAAAGTGGACTGTGGATGTCTCGTCGCACTGTGCTTGTTCAAGGCGGGTGTCTCGCCACGCCTAAGTGGATGACCAAGTGTCCAAGACAAAATCTCAAAAAGTTATTTATATATAAGCAACCATTGTTCCTGATCTAACTACGAAACAAAGTACATGTGTACATTACTGTCTTAATACGATACATAATCATGGAAATATTAAAAAAAAGTAAATGTATAGAAGAGCCCATCCAAAAGAATTCGTTTAGTAATTGGAATGATTTCTTTTAAAAGACAATGAAAATTGTGTTAAAATATTGATTTTGTGTCAGTTATTTTTATTTGATTTTATCTCAAACTCTCATCTTTACGCTTAACATTGGTTTTGATTGAAACAAAAAGATTTTTTAAATATGAAAAGACATTTAGTCTGTTTGTTCTTGCGTAAAAGTAATATCAAAAAATTCATCCGGAATCGAATCAATTGAAACATTTCTTTTTTTCTTCTTAGGTGTTTTAGTTGTCTTCAAATCTTGGTTTGATTTGTTGCTGTCATCCAGAGATTTTTTGGTAGCTCGAACGCTACGTTTCTTAGGTTTGCTCGCATCAATTTTCGGTTGATCAGTTTCTGACCCAGTTCGAGTTTTATCTTCTTCATTTTTTTCAAAAGAAGGCTTTGTTTCAGATATTGACTTTTTCAAATAGCCTCGTAGAGTGTTCATGTTGTACATACACCTGAAATAAAATTAAACTCTTGAAAAAGTTCTTTTCGATTCGCTTCGTTTGTGACTTTTTAGAAATTGTAAAAAATAAGACAGCTGACCTATAATTTAGATAATAGAGCAACCGATAAGCTATCCATTCCAAACAATAATTATGAAAAGAATCAAAATATTGGTCAACACAAATTCAAAGAATAAACATATTGGTTGTTGTTAAAGAATAACAGCACTCATGATCTCATATTGCAATTCGAAGTGCGCAAGTAGTATTATTTGAGTCATGGTATTAAGTTGTTTCGAAACTAAACGAAAATAGATGCCCTCTGAATGATTCCTTTGAAACTGGGGAAGAACTTCGTTCTTTGATATTGGTATTAATCAACAAAATTTCAACAAATTCCATGTCGGAAATAAAAATCCTAATAAATTGACAGAATAGATGCTGTAAATATTTGGAACAATACTTTTAAATTAGTTATCATGACTATATATTTTGTATGGTTACATTAAAACGACGTAATGTAACCATACAAAATATATAGTCATGATAATCATAACAATTGCTTTAAATCTTGAAGCTTCAACAGTATTCCTGTAAAGTGTTCGTTATTGAAAACGTGAAAGAAAATGTTTTCTTTTTATGTTCCAAGTAAAATTATCCTGCCATTCGCTTCAGGACGCATAGAGTATAAAACTTCTGATTAATATTGAAAAAAAAAAAAACTTACCGTTTTAAACTATATCAGCAAGTACAACTGCAAGTGAAAGTTTTTTTTTTTCTTCCGGTTACCTATAGCACAGCCTTAGATGAAGCAGTCCAGCATGCACCAGTTGTGTTAAATTTTAGAATTACAGAAAATTCCAGAACTATTAAAGTAGAACAGTGGCGGTTGTTGTGTGCTGTGGTGTAGAATTGGTACACGAGTTCCTCCAGCCACTCTTGCGATCAGTACACTGACCAAATCAGATTCTGGTTATCTTGATACTGTATAGAACGGTGGATCTGTAACCTGACGAAAAGCTTTGTACTCTACCTTCTTGACTTCTCGGGTTTATTATTTCGCTCGAAACGCGTGGATGCACTTTCCAAAAATGCGGCCGTTCGATTTCGCGGAAAAAAAATCTGCAATATTCAATGTAAACAACACGAAAAAATAAATTTCCTTGAATTGAGTTTGAATTACATGCCTGGTGATATAATGTTACATGTTTCCATGTAATTATGTACCAAATCGAAGTTTTGAAATCAGTTATGTGACTTCATAATATGTGATCTAGGGGTGGCAGCCTATTGGTTCATGTCGAATTTCGATGATCGACTAAATACATTTAGTAGATTGGTCCAAAAAACTGACCTGTGTAAAATCTCAATCGGACTTGGTTTAGGGGTGCCTCATAGAGCTCAAACTTAAAATTTTTCGATTCATTTGGAATTTGGATCTTGCATTTAAATATTAATTCGAGGCTTAATGATAATTTTTGATTTTGAACTAAGTCAAGAGCTAGAAGCAAAAAATTCAATGCCTTTGAGAGTATTTTTATTTTAAACCTTACTTAGAAGTAAAGGCTAACTATTTCATATTTGCATAAGTATTTACACACTGTAACCTTAAATTGAATTAGCGAATTTGAATTTCAAATCTAAAATCTGAATTTGAATCTTGTATATGAATGACTTAACGATGAGTTTTGAATTTAAACAGTGAGTCTGCATATAATTTGAATTCCGTTTCACAGTGTTAAGTTAAGCAAAAAATTGCAAAAATAACAACATCGATTTTGTTCTGAATCTGGATCCAGAATCTGAGTTTTGAATTTGAACTCTGAATTCAAATTCAGAACCCGAACGCTTATTATGAATTCCGAATCTGAATTCTGAATATGAGTTCTGAATCTTATCTAATCTGAAATCTGCATCTAAATTCTGAATTTGAAATCTGAAAGTTAATCCTAAACCTAATTTTGAATCTGAATACTGAATCTAAATCTGAATCTGAAACTGCAAACTGATTCTCAACAATTTTTTATTCACCTATTTTAGTTTCGCTTCATTTTTGGCTTTTTGAAAATGGTAAAAAAACAAAATAGCTAACTTTTATTTAGATAATAAAGCAACCGATAAGCTATCCGTTCCAAACAATATTCACAAATCAAATTAAAAATATTTGTAGAAAAAATTCAAAGTATTGCATTTCGTAGTGAACGACCAATTTTATATTAACAGTATTATAAGAGTGCTAACAATAAGTTGTTTCGGATCGAAACTGTACGAAAATAATAATCTCTTTGGAACTGGGGAAGATTTTGGTTGATTGATATTGGTAGAAATCAACAAAATCTTTGAACAAACCTAATGTAAAAGAATTACACTAAGAATCGCTATTCTCATTGTATGACGTTACTAAAAATTCTTGTAAATTGACGTATCTAATATAAGCTGCAAATGTTTGGAACAATACATTCAACGTAGTTATAAAAAAACGACGTAATGTAAACGCACAAAAATATTTAAACTCTTAAATAAAATATTTAATTCTACACACTTAGCTGTAGTTTAGATGATTGTTACATTTCAAACCATCTGGACCAATAAAGGTAAAGTTGTATGAGACTGATAACAAATTACAGACAAACTGAAGAACTTGATGTGTGGCTTAATTGATTGAGATTTGAAAGAAATTCTCGACCTTAAAGTTGATTTCTTTCTAACTGTCATGATGAACAAGTGCCATAAAATTATGAAAAAGCTTCTTAAAATGAATCAATAATCAACATGTTTCTAATATATGATATGAGCCTACAGGGTTGAATAATTATACTGAATGAAAGCAATCGAAAGATTCTTTTTAATTCAAGCACAGTATAAGAAAAGTTCATCTGAACTTACTTTTGAAATACCGGTATCTACCGGTATTTCAAAAGTAACTTACTTCGTTTTGGATTGAAATAGCAATATCTGAGCTTTTCTTATACCGTGGTTTAATTAAAGGGAATCTTCCGATTGCTTCGATTCAGAAGTTTATAATATTTTGTGTTAATTTCACATATAATAAAATTATTACTAATAAGTGTTAGAAGAATTTTTCTTCTTTTTATGTTCTATGTATAATCTTTCTGTACCGCGGTTCGGAATGCGTTGAACATAGAACTGTTGATTAAAATTCAATAAAACTTACCGTTTGAAACTGTATCAGCAAGTCGAAAACAACTGAAAGTTGACTGGTCTTTTTTGTTCCGGTTACCAATGGCTCAGTCTTAGACGAAGCGGTCCAGCATGCACTGCTTGATGTGGTGTAGAATTGGAGCACGAGTTTCTCCAGCCACTGCCGTTTGTAATTGATACTTAATGCACTTTCGTTGATCAGGTTTAAGCCTTGGAATAATACACAGACCAAATCAGATTCAGATCGCGTGGATGCACTTTTCTATCCAAAAATGCGGCCGTTAGATTTTGCGCGAAAAAACACGAAAACGAAAAACACGAAAACGAAATAACACGATAAAATAAGTTTCTTTAAATTGAGTTTGAATTTCATGCTTGATAATGTAATGTTAAATGGTTTCATGTTATTAAAAACCCAAATCTAAATTCTTAAACCTTTTTGAGATTGCATGATATGAGCAATGTATGTGCTAATTTTACAATGTATCATACCGAGTGTTATATCAAATTAAATATTACATGAAATCTTAAGTTCATCTTTATCTTCCGATTATAAATCATCTTATTTTACTGCTGACATAAATATATGTTCACGTTGAAAAAATTAGAAATGATGTGTAACAACGGTTGGTTTGGTCGGTGCCACAAAATAATATCAACAAGCTTTTGCGAACATAAGTGTTGATTAACTTCAATCGATAGGTGCCATTTTCTCCCCAAATATTAATACAAGTTAGCGACTTACATTTGGTTCTGCTTAGATGCTTCGGCTCTCCGGTTGCATACCTTCCAGGCGTTTATTAGGTGCTGGCAGACCTTGCTTGAGCCTCGCCCAATCCCTTCGCCGCACCGTATCATCCTCCCACATCGGGTGGGCTGTTACTTCCGCCGTTGAGTACGACAGACCTATCCAGTCCTCCACACTGCTTTCATGCATTGACACTGGACACCACCATTCACTTTGAGCACGCGTGATATAGCTGACAACAGCTGCAATTCCGCGCACTTCAGCGCGTCCGAAGGACGTTCGATGTTCCTGTCCATTCTGTGGACTTTCTCTGGTGCTCCATTCTCTTGTCATCTGTTGGCCAAGCGATTGAGAGGGTATTTCCGCACCGGTGACCCCTTCTCGTACTCCGAACCACCGCATCGATCCTAGGGAAACGAAACTGTCCTGCAGTTGGCTAATCCCACAAAATGGACTTCGAAAAACGTCTTTGACCACCAGTAGACACGAAAAAAAACCGGCAAATGTGTCCTCAGCTGATGGTAGGCGGTGGCCCTATTGGACTTCGGAAGGTTTTCGAATGACTCACCCCTTTAGATCGGCACGAACATGTGCTCCGGAAGAGGGCGCCGAAACTTGCTTTCCTTGGTTGGCTGCTTGTCCGCCGAAGCACTAGGTAGCGGCGTCTGAATGTGATTTCAGTCAACAGGGAAGTGGCGAGTTGCCCTCTCGGATATCGGAACCGGAAGTGCACAAGGTCACTGGTGAATCTCGAGAGCTTGATCAAAAAAGGGGTCCTGTCAGAAAAAGAGTTTCCGTTCAGGAATAAATATAACTTTGGTTCCAAGAAATACTCACGGTTTCAATGCCTTTTCTGTAGACTTTGGGCAATTGCCTGTCTGGCTGTTTTTTTTTTTCAATTTCGAACAGCTCGTAACTGGTGGCCAATCGGTGGAGCACGGCTAGAAAATACCAACTGTTTAATTAGGTTATGCAGGTGGAGCTGCCAACTTAACAAGATTTGTTTTGTTGTTTTTATTTTCCTTTCCGCACGCCAGACTCCGTTTTCTCAAAGTCGATGCGATTTTCTATACCTTGGTTTGTTTCGGTGTTATCTCCTTCTTGCTTCCCAAATAAAATAGCTTTCGCTCTAGCATGTATTCATGCTTTTGCTTGAAAGAGTAGGTGATTGAAGATGTTTGCAAATCTCGCGTAACATTTCAAAAGGGCAAATCTAATACTTGATTCGATACGAGAAATACGAGAAACCACTTTTTGCTCATGAAAATCAACCAAAGTGGTGTTTTTTTTCGAAAAACTGTTTTTGTCAAAAATCGACTTTAAAATTTCAAAAATTACCAAAGAGGGGAAATTCGGATAATCGAAATTTTAATTTTGATGCTGAATGACTGAAATGCATTTAAAAATCAAAACATGCATTTGTGTATGTATGTATGTATGGTTCCCCCATCGGTAGCAAGGTTCAGCCTATGTCTGTGTGGCTTGGCCTTCGAATTGCTTCTCAGGCTTCCACGGCCGATGGTTCGTCGAGGGAAGGCATCCAACCTTCAGAGACCTACAATGGTTGGCAATCCACTCCGCTTGCATTAGTCTCTTGAGATTAACCACAGATGCATTCCCTCTGGAATATTTAGTTATAGGTATAAAGTAAGTTATATATGGAAACAAATCTTACTTGTCGGCAACTATTATGGGATACGATCCCAAAAGTTTTTCTTGCCGATACCGGGAATCGAACCCAGTACGCCTGGGTTACCAGACTCGCGCCAGCCTATCCACTAGACCACATCAGCGCTAAATTTGGAATTCAAATCATGCATTTGACTATAAATTCGGAACAGAATGATGATTTTTGAATTTTAACTGTGACTCTGAATTATAAGTCTGCATCAAATTGGAGTTTTGAATTTTCAATGCCGATTCTAAATTGTAAATATGAATTAAATTCTTAATATGAATTTTGATTCTGTCTGGCTTCCTAATGCGTTAACAGAGTAAAAAGCAAACAATTGCAGGAACCAAATTCAATTTTATTCTCAATCTAGATTCTGAACATGGGTTCTAAATCTGAATCCTGAATCTGTGTTCTGAATTTAAATTTTGAATCTGAATACTGAAGCTGAATGTTGATTCTGAATTCCGAATCAGAATTCTGAATATGGGTTCTGAAAACTGCTTCAAAAATCTGAATTTGAATTCTGTATCAAAATCATAAATATGTATCTTATTTGGAATCTGAATACTGAATCTAAATTCTGATTCTGCAAACACATATTGCTTTCTTGAAAAATGTTTTCATCACTTATGTCGGAATGTAAAGAAACCTTTAAGCTATACAAATTCAAAGAATAAACATATTTTTTTTATTAGGAAACAAAAATAGAACCCAAGATCTCGAATAACGCTAAGAAAAAGTTTTCTTTTCATGTACTAAGTAAAATATTTCTGCCTTGCGGTTCAGGATGCGTAAAGCATAAAACTTCTGATTAATATTGATTGAAATAAACTTACCTTTTAGATCTATAACAGCAAGTAAAACTGCAAGTAAAAGTTGATTGTTCTTGTTCCGGTTACCTGTCACAGTCTTGGACGAAGCGGTCCAGCGTTCACCGATTGAAGTGTTCAAATTTTAGAATAACACAGCGGTTGCTGTGAGCTGTAGTGTAGAATTGGTACAAGAGTTCCTCCAGCTCAGAATGATTTTGTCTCCATATCTGACTTTTAATTCGTCTCAACCTTTAGCTTCACTGGCCAACAATTTGGTGCTGCCGATACATGCAATTTTGTAGTTTACAAAAAGCGAAAGAGATAAAAGAACATACCTCTCATTTCAACTTTTCAACTTTTTTGCAATTATCTGAGTCAGCTTGGCAAGTACCGGGAAGCTTGGCAAAACTCGCATAAGAATAATCAGCTAAATGCAAATATGTATGTAAACCTTGGAATCTAAGCAAAACACCATCGCTTCGGTAATTTTGTCATGCCACTTGTGGCAAACGTGACGATAGATTTCGTTTGCTTGATTGCTCACGCGGAATTTTGTTACTTAGCCTGGATAATTGCAGCACTCGCGACTGAATGTGCTCTAATCGGCATGTCATCGCATAACCATCTCCAACATAGCGCACAGGAATCTCCCGTAATGTGTGGCTTCGTTTTCGGGAGTAAGTGGTGTTGCAGAATATTCGATAGTAGCATAGGAGGGTAAACAAATTGACCGTCTTCAAGGCTGTGTGGCAAAGTTCAACGCATCCAAGGCTGTGAGTCTGCACCGCGAGAACAGACAAAGCTGCAGACTCGGGATAGGCACCAGGAATCATCTCGCTCGTCAGTCGATGCATGATCTTGTCGACGTGTTCCTGATGTTTCTTTCTCTCGTCCTGTGACTTATCGATCAGAGAATTGTGGCGCTCCTGTTCCTTCTTGTTCTTCGATGCATTTTGTTCTTTGGAACCCATTGATGACTTGGTCAGCTGCTTTAGCTTGTTTATTTCCTTCTGATAACTCTCAATATGAACTTGCAGATCACACATTTTCAGGGACCAGAAGGTAACCAAGAACTGGGGGCTTATGTCTTCCCAAATCTTGGGCGGATGCAGCGGTCGCATGGATTCGATACATTTCGAAACAGGTGGCTTCCAGATATTTTGCCATTTTCTGGGAGTTTGAAAGTTTTCCGAGTTTTGATCCACCATCCGAAGCTGATCGTACTTTTGCTGTTGGAAAACAATAATTATGAATATTGTCTCTATAAATTAAACAAGATTCAACTTACGCTAATGGCATGGTAGAACATTGGTTTGTCTGGAAAAAAAACAACGTTCGAGTGGATTTGGTATTCTTGCAACATATTATGGATACTCGGCAGGCGGTCGGCATACTCCTCGACGCAGTAGTTGGATCCAAGGGACAGGTACAACAGATCGTTACTTGCCAAGTAATTGTCGTTGCGATGACTTTTTAGTTTAGTATTGCACCAATCTGTTCGGCTGTTTTTGCTTTCGTTACGCGCCCGGAACGTGGTGGATGCGTCATTGGAGTCCAGTTCCAACTTTTCACGGTATTTTTCGGAAAACTTCTCTCCTTCCATCTTAGGTTAGCCAGAGTGATGTAAAACTTCTTCTTGATGTGATTATGTTCTGAATCCAGATGGTTTGAGTTCAGGTAAGGTTTTGCTTCACCGCAAACATCTTCCACAAACTGGACATAGATTTCTTCAGCAGCCGCCACTGCCGTGAGATTATTTGCTTTAGCCGTTGCAACGAGCATACTTTGGGTTCGGGCAGATCGTTTCCCTTGTAAATGGATGTATGATTTGAAATATTGAACTAAATCTCAAGTTCTGACCATTGATATCTTTGACAATGAGGTTCTGTGGGACTAACAACATGGGAACCAGCTCCTTGAGATTTTTTCAACTCTGGGGTAATGTCAGCCAACGAATGTTTGATTCGTAGCCACGGTTAAGCCGGGGTGTGGCATGAGAAAGCATACAATTTCCGTGAAATTCTCCTAATGCACCAGCTTCGTACCAGTCTTCGGCTAGAAACTGAAGTCTCTGGAACAATTTTTGCCATTGTTTTCGCCTTTGTAAACGCTAGACGTCCATTTTCAGGGATAGCTGTAATAGAAGAGAGTTTAGCGTATCTACAATTCTAATTATTTAGTCAGAAGATCTCTATGGACAGTACTCTACGCAAAAACTGAAGCACAATCCCGTGATGTGCTTGGGCTTTCGAAGGCACCCCGTGGCTCCATGAGCAGAATTGCCAACTTTCCTCCTTTCGGCATGTCGTGCAGAAAAATATCCGACCACATAAGTATACCGGTTGTGTCCCGTTCACTTCTACCGCGCCACAAAAATCGGGTTAGCGGCTTGTTTCCGTCATCCAATCAGGCTGAGGCAACCTAATGACATCCGTACTTTGAGTACATTAGCGCAGCCACAAATTCAGAAAACTTTCGCCCTTTCGAAGATCACCGGCTACCGATACAACACAGTTCGGTCCGGAACCTATTCCTAAACAATATTTCGTTCAGTGCATTTTCGTTTAACACAAACGTGTGGTCGTCTCCGGTTTCCAGCACTTGAGCCGGTTTTCCTTCCATGGTTTCCGAATTACGGAGATTTTGTTCCTGTTTGAGCACTGTAACAGATCCACTCCGTTCTACTACCGGAGTAATTTTCTGTTCCAAAACTGCTCTTCGACTGCCCTCCAGAATCGAAAATATACACCGGTTTTTCAGTGCAGGATGCAGGTATGGGAATCCCGTTCGCTGCGATCTCGTTTGCTCTGCAAGGCTCGCGACTCGCGCTCCGTGACAGCCTGCAGCTCGTATTCGTCGGCCGCTGCTGCAGTTAGAGCAGCTGAAATATAAAAAAAAACAAGTTATCGAACAGCTCTTATTCGGACAAAAATAAAATAACACCTCTGATCGATTTTTCTCGCCGTTTCTCGGCTTCTTTCTCGAGCTTCTGTTCGGCGGCTGCTTCTTCCCGTTCCCGTTTTCCACGTTTGATTTCCTTCGTCGCGGTACCGCTACTGCTTACGGCGGAAGTCTCCCGAGTGGACGATTCCGGTGTTTCTTTCTTGATCCATCACCTTCGATTCTTATCGAGCGAAGCATTTCGATAAGATGTACCAAACCTTCCGGGGCCCTCGGGTGGACGGCCAGACGCGCAAACAAATCGATTGTGTTGAGAAGATTGTTTTCCGTAATCACCGAATTACACACTCGTACACGTACACGTACACGCTCCTTTTTTTAAACTCAAAATTAAGTAGTTTTGGTTCAAAACAGCACTTCAGTGGCAGCCCTCAACTTTGAGTTTGACTGGGCAATCGCCAAACTAAGTTCTGAGAGGCATACTCAATACTAAGTTCGGCAGCCGTACTCAAATTTATCCTTTTTATTCGAGGGTTGTTTATTTTCACATCTTCAACTGAATGTATTGCTTCAACTGAATGTATTGCTTAGCACGAATTAAACTGCTAATGCTACGATGACTAAATGACAATTAAAAAAAAAGTTTTTTTTACGAATTGAAGTGAAAAGGAATTTAAGTATTTTGTAAACCTTAGTTGAAATGTCGAAATGTGAGTAATTCAAAACCTTAATTATGTGAAAGAAAATCGAACCATAATTACGTATTTTAGGCTCTAGTGAAGGTACTTTGTCGATGAAATCCTCAAACAGGTATCCTTTAATCGAAAAACTAAAATTGAAATGTTAGAAAAAGCCTTACTAAAAGCATATAAAAAGCAACAAAATGTGTTCTTGTTAGCGACAAAAACAATTTTGTTTCGATAGAAAGATTTGGAATCGCAACAAATTATTTTTATCTAGTAGCAAAATTATAACTGGGAGCTGAAAGAAATCTAAAATCTCTATCTGAGCACCGAATCTATATAAAGATACGGGTCTGAACCTCAAACCATTTCATTAAAACGAAATATCTCAACATAAAATCATAATCATTTAGAATTAAAATAAGCAGCTGCCATTCAAGTAGGATTGCATAGAATGTCAGTTAACACAAACGATGCCTACTTTATGCTACTTTATGCTGTAATGTGGAACACTGTGATGTGGAAACCCTTAAATCGTTAAAGCAGTTAATCGCTTTCAACCAAGAGCTAGTATTCTAGCGATAGAATATTTTAAAACTTTACAGATGTCGATGATAATTTTTTTTTAATGCATTTTCAAATCAAGTTTAATGTCAAATGACCAAAAGCTTCGTTCAACCGTTGGTAAAAATCGGTTTCAACTGGTATCGGTCAAGTGATAGATGTTCAACGAGCCAATGTTTTGGTCGAAACAAGTTGGGTCGTTGTTCAATGGAGCAAGTGGAAACTAGTCGAAACCAATCCAGCTCGGCAGCAGGATTCGTTTCGACCTGGTACAAATCGGTCGAAGTCAATCGGAAAGAGACAGATGATCAACTGTCAATCCATTTCTACTTGTTTCGACCCGTTTCAACCAAAGTCCATTGAACAGACTAAAAATTAACATAGAAAATTTTAAAATATACGAAATTGAAAATAGTGGATTAAAACATACGATTAGATTATCTGATGTTTCAATTTTACTTTCCATGAAAATCCAGCTTTTTGAAAAAAAAAATTGTTGTTGTAACAATGTTCTAATGATTTTTCTCTATTAAATGACCCCTGGAATTGAAATACTTCGTATGGACTAAGCACAGATTTCAAGCTAGGAAAATCTAGTTATTTATATTATTAAGGTTTTGGAATGGCTACTTTCAATATTTATTTCACTTCATTTTAAGTCCAAGTGATATCAATACACAAAAATAAAGAATTTAGTACTAAATAATAAAATGATTTATCTTTAACAAATATATACGTACATAAATCACAATAATTAAACTCAAATACCATATTTCGAATATTTACATACATTGATAACTTAAATTTTGATAGCAACCTGTTCATTCAAATTTGGGAAGGTATATTACCTACAAAATTATTCTTTCTTTGTCTAGTGTTAGGCTCCCGCCAGCATCTCATCCAAAGATCCAGTCGTTTCTTTACTGCCAGCAGACAGCCTGCCTAGCCACGCCAAATCGTGACGCGGCATCCTGAACTCTCATCAACCTGTTATCCCTGGTAGCGTGATCACGCATCAATCGTCTTCACGGCACCGCGCCCAGACCGCATCCAGTTGGAATATTCTAAATCTTTGTAATTTTGCCTCCGTTAGGAGTTGTTAGCAAGCCACAACAACACAGTCAGACACACCTGTTCTAACTGCGCGGTCGTCGGCCGCATCAAAAATGAGCCTCAACTGTAACCACCATTGCCACTAGCCACCCGAAGCCTAGTAGTATTATCTAGGGAAAGGAGTAGCAGTGGCAATTTACGGCCATACAGCGGACCAGGGGCAAACGAGCATCATTCACCCCGACGAGACTGAAGATTTACAGATGTACAGACTATATGACAACATGTTGCATAAGTGATCGCTGTACAGTTTCAGTTTACTGCCCGCAACATTGCCGACATACGCGAGCATGTGATATCTGTCCGAAACATTATAAATCCGGACTGCAAAGCTTGATTGAGACTTGCGAGACGTACAAAGTAGCCTCTCTATCCCCGCGAGCTTAAAGCTCCGTTCATCAAAACCCGTTATAGGTTGGGCAACTGATATTGACACAAAATTAGAATAAGTAATCTATTGAAATTGTCAACGGATTCGATTAGATTACACTATTTAAAAATCATTTGAATCTGATTCTGCAGCTACAACTAGAAAAGATAGGAACCAAAAATATAATTCTAAAAAGAGAATCTGTAATTTAAAACCCGTTCATTTTAGTATAAAATCATAAAATCTCATGAATTAACCCCATGACATTATAATATGTAGAGGTAAATTCTGAATTCAAATTGAAGCGCTTGGGATCAAAGGGGTACATGTGTCTAAATGATAGTTTCGAGAAAACGCGGTTCAAAGTTGGGAAGGTGCTCGAGTTCTCATATATTTTTCGAAACCGAGCAGTTTTAATTCAATCAAACAAGTGTTAATAAATTATAGAAAAAATCTGAGTTTTGCACCGTTATGTATACTAAACTCAAAACTGATGATTTTGGCACTTGCACCCCTCTGATCCTGAGGGCCTCAATTATTCTATTTTTTATCAGAAATATATACATTTTGAATCTTAAACCAGAATTTGAATTCACAACTGTGAATTACAATTCCAAAATCAGATTTGAATATGATATTATTATTTTAATATCATTTCGAACTGAATGATGATTTTTTAATTTGAACTGTGATTCTGAATTGTGAGTCTGCATTTAAATTTGAATTCTATTTAGATGCTGGTTTTTTGATCCAAATTATGAATTATTAAATGTAAATTGAATTTGTATTCCGCGTATGGATTTGAATTCGTTTCATAATGTTAAGTTTAGCGAACAATTGGAGAAATCCAAATTCGAATGGTAATCGAATGTAATAGTATGAGTAATTAAAACTAAGATTAGTGTCATAACAATCAAAAAATTTTTTGAACAAATAAATTTTTCATGAAGCATGGACCACTAATTCACTAGCAGGAGGTATGGCACTGCTTGAATGAGCGCGCAAACGGTTTGAGTAAAATCAGTCTGGATCGAAATATTTTGTACAAACCACCCTCTGTGGCATAGTGTATGGTGCTGTTTGTACAATATTCAGGAAATTTACTCAGCCCCAGTAGGGGTGGCGGTGGTTTTTTGTTATTACTGTTATCGCCAGCCATCGTTTGTGTTCGCGCTAAATACGTTTGTATCGTGTGTGGGCGAGCATAGATCAAACAATCGTCTTGGAATCATCGAATTTGCACACGCCATTTGTGTTGTCTATGGCATGGTGTATGGTGCTGTTTGTACAAATTTCAGGTCATTTACTCAGCCCCAGACGGGGTGGAAAATGGTTTTTTTTGTTGCTGGTACTGTAATCGCCAGCAATCGTTTGTGTTCGCGCGAAATTTGGCGAGCATAGAATCAAACAATCGCCGTGGAATCATCGCATTTTATACAAATGTGATGTAGTCTTTTCCCCGTGCAGCGTTGTAGTTCCATATCGGGATAGTTGATTTTCACCACCCGTACGATTGTTATCTAGAAAATAACCAAGCAAAAGCATTATTATTATTGACATTTCATAAATAATTCAATCTTTTTTTGTTGCATTTAAACAGCTATGTATGTTTAGAAAGCCGAAAAGGATTTAAAGGAAAATTAGGCGATAGGTTAGGAGAATAAATATATCTTAAATTAGTTTTTGTTTGGCATATTATTTTCATCAGTTATCAAAGATTGGTTTTATTTACTTAAAACTAATGAATTTTAAATGCAATGTCATTATAAAAACACAATTTGAATAAAGATTCGAATTTAGAACGTAAAAGTAAAAAAAAATCAAGAATTAAATAAAATTTAATTTTAAGCTTATCATCATTTGAACACATCTACTTCAAAATAAGAAATTTGGATGGATGAGGTAACAAATTTAAAAGAAAGTTAAAAAAATTGCTCACCTCCCTTTACCATTAACGCTTGCGACGTATCATTCAGAACGCTTATGCAGCTTAAGCATAAAGTCGGCTGCCAAATCATGTTGCGTAGTTTAACTCTTGGGATATATCCAGAAAATTCATTCGATGCACTGCGGCCAATCTCACTACTCTGGCAGGTATGGAATCTTCGACTCGATGTTGAACTTATGGTTACTCAGAAACAGCTAGTCTCCTTTCTCCGGCAGATTAAAGGCGGTAGATAATTACATTTTTCCGACCGACATCTGGTGGTAAGTGAAGGTATCCGGCCTCTGAGAGCGTCTAAAAACAAATGGGTGTTCGCTCACCAACGCTTATGCATTCATCTGTAGCATCCTTTCGTCAATTTATGGAAAATAGGATATGTCTCAATCAATAGAATTAGTCATAAAATATATTAATAAAAAGATACCCACCAATGAAAATGTGACCATCACAAAATGTCCTTGGGCTGATCAATACGCCTAGGAACATGCACATGCACCTTCGATGATTAATTTTGGCCTAGAAATGACAAAAAAAATTTTTAATTGATTGATAATGGTTGGAATAATTGCTAACTTACCACTTGAAATCGCTGATGGAAGCGCCGTTAGCTCGTAACTGAAAAACGTTGAGTATCGGTCCACCTTTTGAGCAACACAGCCTTGCCGTGGGCTATAATAATTCCCCCCTCGTCTCAGGTGACGGGCATCAAGCACCAATCCGCGGCACGTTACGCATGATGCCGAAGTTTTTGACCGTCTTGATCAACAAACCAGCACCGCGTGCCACCGTTGCCAAATTTTTCGTAAAGGACTCCGGCGCTGTTCAAAGACACAAAATATAAGGTGGAGTAATATTTGTAGTAAATACTGGGTACTTACGGCAAGCGCGGAATATCAGGATTTTCGATAAAGGTTCTCAGATGCAGATTATTAGTTGGATTCCGACCAATAGCTATCGAAATTTGCTGCATAACCGCAAACTTCCTCGATTTCCGCTGTTGTAGCTTCGGTCAGCATGAAGTAAATCAAACTGGACTGCGCTCTTCCCTGGTCGTAGGATGGTTTCCATTCCGGTGAATCTTGGATAATCGTATTCGCTTTTAACAATTGATGTCTCGTCGCACTGTGCTTGTTCAAGGCGAGTGTCTCGCCACGCCTTAGTGGTTGTCCAAGTGTCCAGCCACACTGTGCAATGCAAAAGTATTGAGAATGTTATCTCGCTTCAAACAGTGGATGTCTCGTCGCACTGTGCTTGTTCAAGGCGGGTGTCTCGCCACGCCTTAGTGGTTGTCCAAGTGTCCAGCCACGCTGTGCAATGCAAAAGTATTGAGAATGTTATCTCGCTTCGAACAGTGGATGTCTCGTCGCACTGTGCTTGTTCAAGGCGGGTGTCTCGCCACGCCTTAGTGGTTGTCCAAGTGTCCAGCCACACTGTGCAATGCAAAAGTATTGAGAATGTTATCTCGCTTCGAACAGTGGATGTCTCGTCGCACTGTGCTTGTTCAAGGCGGGTGTCTTGCCACGCCTTAGTGGATGTCCAAGTGTCCAGCCACACTGTGCAATGCAAAAGTATTGAGAATGTTATCTCGCTTCAAACAGTGGATGTCTCGTCGCACTGTGCAATGCAAAAGTATTGAGAATGTTATCTCGCTTCAAACAGTGGATGTCTCGTCGCACTGTGCAATGCAAAAGTATTGAGAATGTTATCTCGCTTCAAACAGTGGATGTCTCGTCGCACTGTGCTTGTTGAAGGCGGGTGTCTCGCCACGCCTTAGTGGTTGTCCAAGTGTCCAGCCACGCTGTGCAATGCAAAAGTATTGAGAATGTTATCTCGCTTCAAACAGTGGATGTCTCGTCGCACTGTGCAATGCAAAAGTATTGAGAATGTTATCTCGCTTCAAACAGTGGATGTCTCGTCGCACTGTGCTTGTTGAAGGCGGGTGTCTCGCCACGCCTTAGTGGTTGTCCAAGTGTCCAGCCACGCTGTGCAATGCAAAAGTATTGAGAATGTTATCTCGCTTCAAACAGTGGATGTCTCGTCGCACTGTGCAATGCAAAAGTATTGAGAATGTTATCTCGCTTCAAACAGTGGATGTCTCGTCGCACTGTGCTTGTTGAAGGCGGGTGTCTTGCCATGCCTTAGTGGATGTCCAAGTGTCCAGCCACGCTGTGCAATGCAAAAGTATTGAGAATGTTATCTCGCTTCAAACAGTGGATGTCTCGTCGCACTGTACTTGTTCAAGGCGGGTGTCTCGCCACGCCTTAGTGGTTGTCCAAGTGTCCAGCCACGCTGTGCAATGCAAAAGTATTGAGAATGTTATCTCGCTTCAAACAGTGGATGTCTCGTCGCACTGTGCTTGTTCAAGGCGGGTGTCTCGCCACGCCTTAGTGGTTGTCCAAGTGTCCAGCCACACTGTGCAATGCAAAAGTATTGAGAATGTTATCTCGCTTCAAACAGTGGATGTCTCGTCGCACTGTGCTTGTTCAAGGCGGGTGTCTCGCCACGCCTTAGTGGTTGTCCAAGTGTCCAGCCACGCTGTGCAATGCAAAAGTATTGAGAATGTTATCTCGCTTCAAACAGTGGATGTCTCGTCGCACTGTGCAATGCAAAAGTATTGAGAATGTTATCTCGCTTCAAACAGTGGATGTCTCGTCGCACTGTGCTTGTTGAAGGCGGGTGTCTCGCCACGCCTTAGTGGTTGTCCAAGTGTCCAGCCACGCTGTGCAATGCAAAAGTATTGAGAATGTTATCTCGCTTCAAACAGTGGATGTCTCGTCGCACTGTGCAATGCAAAAGTATTGAGAATGTTATCTCGCTTCAAACAGTGGATGTCTCGTCGCACTGTGCTTGTTGAAGGCGGGTGTCTTGCCATGCCTTAGTGGATGTCCAAGTGTCCAGCCACGCTGTGCAATGCAAAAGTATTGAGAATGTTATCTCGCTTCAAACAGTGGATGTCTCGTCGCACTGTACTTGTTCAAGGCGGGTGTCTCGCCACGCCTTAGTGGTTGTCCAAGTGTCCAGCCACGCTGTGCAATGCAAAAGTATTGAGAATGTTATCTCGCTTCAAACAGTGGATGTCTCGTCGCACTGTGCAATGCAAAAGTATTGAGAACGTTATCTCGCTTCAAACAGTGGATGTCTCGTCGCACTGTGCAATGCAAAAGTATTGAGAATGTTATCTCGCTTCAAACAGTGGATGTCTCGTCGCACTGTGCTTGTTGAAGGCGGGTGTCTTGCCATGCCTTAGTGGATGTCCAAGTGTCCAGCCACGCTGTGCAATGCAAAAGTATTGAGAATGTTATCTCGCTTCAAACAGTGGATGTCTCGTCGCACTGTGCTTGTTCAAGGCGGGTGTCTCGCTACGCCTTAGTGGTTGTCCAAGTGTCCAGCCACGCTATGCAATGCAAAAGTATTGAGAATGTTATCTCGCTTCAAACAGTGGATGTCTCGTCGCACTGTGCAATGCAAAAGTATTGAGAATGTTATCTCGCTTCAAACAGTGGATGTCTCGTCGCACTGTGCTTGTTGAAGGCGGGTGTCTCGCCACGCCTTAGTGGATGTCCAAGTGTCCATCCACACTGTGCAATGCAAAAGTATTGAGAATGTTATCTCGCTTCAAACAGTGGATGTCTCGTCGCACTGTGCTTGTTCAAGGCGGGTGTCTCGCCACGCCTTAGTGGTTGTCCAAGTGTCCAGCCACGCTGTGCAATGCAAAAGTATTGAGAATGTTATCTCGCTTCAAACAGTGGATGTCTCGTCGCACTGTGCTTGTTCAAGGCGGGTGTCTTGCCACACCTTAGTGGATGTCCAAGTGTCCAGCCACGCTGTGCAATGCAAAAGTATTGAGAATGTTATCTCGCTTCAAACAGTGGATGTCTCGTCGCACTGTGCTTGTTCAAGGCGGGTGTCTCGCTACGCCTTAGTGGTTGTCCAAGTGTCCAGCCACGCTGTGCAATGCAAAAGTATTGAGAATGTTATCTCGCTTCAAACAGTGGATGTCTCGTCGCACTGTGCAATGCAAAAGTATTGAGAATGTTATCTCGCTTCAAACAGTGGATGTCTCGTCGCACTGTGCTTGTTGAAGGCGGGTGTCTCGCCACGCCTTAGTGGATGTCCAAGTGTCCATCCACACTGTGCAATGCAAAAGTATTGAGAATGTTATCTCGCTTCAAACAGTGGATGTCTCGTCGCACTGTGCTTGTTCAAGGCGGGTGTCTCGCCACGCCTTAGTGGTTGTCCAAGTGTCCAGCCACGCTGTGCAATGCAAAAGTATTGAGAATGTTATCTCGCTTCAAACAGTGGATGTCTCGTCGCACTGTGCTTGTTCAAGGCGGGTGTCTCGCCACACCTTAGTGGATGTCCAAGTGTCCAGCCACGCTGTGCAATGCAAAAGTATTGAGAATGTTATCTCGCTTCAAACAGTGGATGTCTCGTCGCACTGTGCTTGTTCAAGGCGGGTGTCTCGCCACGCCTTAGTGGATGTCCAAGTGTCCAGCCACACTGTGCAATGCAAAAGTATTGAGAATGTTATCTCGCTTCAAACAGTGGATGTCTCGTCGCACTGTGCAATGCAAAAGTATTGAGAATGTTATCTCGCTTCAAACAGTGGATGTCTCGTCGCACTGTGCAATGCAAAAGTATTGAGAATGTTATCTCGCTTCAAACAGTGGATGTCTCGTCGCACTGTGCTTGTTCAAGGCGGGTGTCTCGCCACGCCTTAGTGGTTGTCCAAGTGTCCAGCCACGCTGTGCAATGCAAAAGTATTGAGAATGTTATCTCGCTTCAAACAGTGGATGTCTCGTCGCACTGTGCTTGTTCAAGGCGGGTGTCTCGCCACACCTTAGTGGATGTCCAAGTGTCCAGCCACGCTGTGCAATGCAAAAGTATTGAGAATGTTATCTCGCTTCAAACAGTGGATGTCTCGTCGCACTGTGCTTGTTCAAGGCGGGTGTCTCGCCACGCCTTAGTGGTTGTCCAAGTGTCCAGCCACGCTGTGCAATGCAAAAGTATTGAGAATGTTATCTCGCTTCAAACAGTGGATGTCTCGTCGCACTGTGCTTGTTCAAGGCGGGTGTCTCGCCACGCCTTAGTGGATGTCCAAGTGTCCATCCACACTGTGCAATGCAAAAGTATTGAGAATGTTATCTCGCTTCGAACAGTGGATGTCTCGTCGCACTGTGCTTGTTGAAGGCGGGTGTCTCGCCACGCCTTAGTGGTTGTCCAAGTGTCCAGCCACGCTGTGCAATGCAAAAGTATTGAGAATATTATCTCGCTTCAAACAGTGGATGTCTCGTCGCACTGTGCTTGTTCAAGGCGGGTGTCTCGCCACGCCTTAGTGGTTGTCCAAGTGTCCAGCCACGCTGTGCAATGCAAAAGTATTGAGAATGTTATCTCGCTTCAAACAGTGGATGTCTCGTCGCACTGTGCAATGCAAAAGTATTGAGAATGTTATCTCGCTTCAAACAGTGGATGTCTCGTCGCACTGTGCTTGTTGAAGGCGGGTGTCTTGCCATGCCTTAGTGGATGTCCAAGTGTCCAGCCACGCTGTGCAATGCAAAAGTATTGAGAATGTTATCTCGCTTCAAACAGTGGATGTCTCGTCGCACTGTGCTTGTTCAAGGCGGGTGTCTCGCTACGCCTTAGTGGTTGTCCAAGTGTCCAGCCACGCTGTGCAATGCAAAAGTATTGAGAATGTTATCTCGCTTCAAACAGTGGATGTCTCGTCGCACTGTGCAATGCAAAAGTATTGAGAATGTTATCTCGCTTCAAACAGTGGATGTCTCGTCGCACTGTGCAATGCAAAAGTATTGAGAATGTTATCTCGCTTCAAACAGTGGATGTCTCGTCGCACTGTGCAATGCAAAAGTATTGAGAATGTTATCTCGCTTCAAACAGTGGATGTCTCGTCGCACTGTGCAATGCAAAAGTATTGAGAATGTTATCTCGCTTCAAACAGTGGATGTCTCGTCGCACTGTGCTTGTTGAAGGCGGGTGTCTCGCCACGCCTTAGTGGATGTCCAAGTGTCCATCCACACTGTGCAATGCAAAAGTATTGAGAATGTTATCTCGCTTCAAACAGTGGATGTCTCGTCGCACTGTGCTTGTTCAAGGCGGGTGTCTCGCCACGCCTTAGTGGTTGTCCAAGTGTCCAGCCACGCTGTGCAATGCAAAAGCATTGAGAATGTTATCTCGCTTCAAACAGTGGATGTCTCGTCGCACTGTGCTTGTTCAAGGCGGGTGTCTCGCCACACCTTAGTGGATGTCCAAGTGTCCAGCCACACTGTGCAATGCAAAAGTATTGAGAATGTTATCTCGCTTCAAACAGTGGATGTCTCGTCGCACTGTGCTTGTTCAAGGCGGGTGTCTCGCCACGCCTTAGTGGATGTCCAAGTGTCCAGCCACACTGTGCAATGCAAAAGTATTGAGAATGTTATCTCGCTTCAAACAGTGGATGTCTCGTCGCACTGTGCAATGCAAAAGTATTGAGAATGTTATCTCGCTTCAAACAGTGGATGTCTCGTCGCACTGTGCAATGCAAAAGTATTGAGAATGTTATCTCGCTTCAAACAGTGGATGTCTCGTCGCACTGTGCTTGTTCAAGGCGGGTGTCTCGCCACGCCTTAGTGGATGTCCAAGTGTCCAGCCACACTGTGCAATGCAAAAGTATTGAGAATGTTATCTCGCTTCAAACAGTGGATGTCTCGTCGCACTGTGCAATGCAAAAGTATTGAGAATGTTATCTCGCTTCAAACAGTGGATGTCTCGTCGCACTGTGCAATGCAAAAGTATTGAGAATGTTATCTCGCTTCAAACAGTGGATGTCTCGTCGCACTGTGCTTGTTGAAGGCGGGTGTCTTGCCATGCCTTAGTGGATGTCCAAGTGTCCAGCCACGCTGTGCAATGCAAAAGTATTGAGAATGTTATCTCGCTTCAAACAGTGGATGTCTCGTCGCACTGTGCTTGTTCAAGGCGGGTGTCTCGCTACGCCTTAGTGGTTGTCCAAGTGTCCAGCCACGCTGTGCAATGCAAAAGTATTGAGAATGTTATCTCGCTTCAAACAGTGGATGTCTCGTCGCACTGTGCAATGCAAAAGTATTGAGAATGTTATCTCGCTTCAAACAGTGGATGTCTCGTCGCACTGTGCAATGCAAAAGTATTGAGAATGTTATCTCGCTTCAAACAGTGGATGTCTCGTCGCACTGTGCAATGCAAAAGTATTGAGAATGTTATCTCGCTTCAAACAGTGGATGTCTCGTCGCACTGTGCAATGCAAAAGTATTGAGAATGTTATCTCGCTTCAAACAGTGGATGTCTCGTCGCACTGTGCTTGTTGAAGGCGGGTGTCTCGCCACGCCTTAGTGGATGTCCAAGTGTCCATCCACACTGTGCAATGCAAAAGTATTGAGAATGTTATCTCGCTTCAAACAGTGGATGTCTCGTCGCACTGTGCTTGTTCAAGGCGGGTGTCTCGCCACGCCTTAGTGGTTGTCCAAGTGTCCAGCCACGCTGTGCAATGCAAAAGCATTGAGAATGTTATCTCGCTTCAAACAGTGGATGTCTCGTCGCACTGTGCTTGTTCAAGGCGGGTGTCTCGCCACACCTTAGTGGATGTCCAAGTGTCCAGCCACACTGTGCAATGCAAAAGTATTGAGAATGTTATCTCGCTTCAAACAGTGGATGTCTCGTCGCACTGTGCTTGTTCAAGGCGGGTGTCTCGCCACGCCTTAGTGGATGTCCAAGTGTCCAGCCACACTGTGCAATGCAAAAGTATTGAGAATGTTATCTCGCTTCAAACAGTGGATGTCTCGTCGCACTGTGCAATGCAAAAGTATTGAGAATGTTATCTCGCTTCAAACAGTGGATGTCTCGTCGCACTGTGCAATGCAAAAGTATTGAGAATGTTATCTCGCTTCAAACAGTGGATGTCTCGTCGCACTGTGCTTGTTCAAGGCGGGTGTCTCGCCACGCCTTAGTGGATGTCCAAGTGTCCAGCCACACTGTGCAATGCAAAAGTATTGAGAATGTTATCTCGCTTCAAACAGTGGATGTCTCGTCGCACTGTGCAATGCAAAAGTATTGAGAATGTTATCTCGCTTCAAACAGTGGATGTCTCGTCGCACTGTGCAATGCAAAAGTATTGAGAATGTTATCTCGCTTCAAACAGTGGATGTCTCGTCGCACTGTGCAATGCAAAAGTATTGAGAATGTTATCTCGCTTCAAACAGTGGATGTCTCGTCGCACTGTGCTTGTTGAAGGCGGGTGTCTCGCCACGCCTTAGTGGTTGTCCAAGTGTCCAGCCACGCTGTGCAATGCAAAAGTATTGAGAATGTTATCTCGCTTCAAACAGTGGATGTCTCGTCGCACTGTGCAATGCAAAAGTATTGAGAATGTTATCTCGCTTCAAACAGTGGATGTCTCGTCGCACTGTGCTTGTTGAAGGCGGGTGTCTCGCCACGCCTTAGTGGTTGTCCAAGTGTCCAGCCACGCTGTGCAATGCAAAAGTATTGAGAATGTTATCTCGCTTCAAACAGTGGATGTCTCGTCGCACTGTGCAATGCAAAAGTATTGAGAATGTTATCTCGCTTCAAACAGTGGATGTCTCGTCGCACTGTGCTTGTTGAAGGCGGGTGTCTTGCCATGCCTTAGTGGATGTCCAAGTGTCCAGCCACGCTGTGCAATGCAAAAGTATTGAGAATGTTATCTCGCTTCAAACAGTGGATGTCTCGTCGCACTGTACTTGTTCAAGGCGGGTGTCTCGCCACGCCTTAGTGGTTGTCCAAGTGTCCAGCCACGCTGTGCAATGCAAAAGTATTGAGAATGTTATCTCGCTTCAAACAGTGGATGTCTCGTCGCACTGTGCAATGCAAAAGTATTGAGAACGTTATCTCGCTTCAAACAGTGGATGTCTCGTCGCACTGTGCAATGCAAAAGTATTGAGAATGTTATCTCGCTTCAAACAGTGGATGTCTCGTCGCACTGTGCTTGTTGAAGGCGGGTGTCTTGCCATGCCTTAGTGGATGTCCAAGTGTCCAGCCACGCTGTGCAATGCAAAAGTATTGAGAATGTTATCTCGCTTCAAACAGTGGATGTCTCGTCGCACTGTGCTTGTTCAAGGCGGGTGTCTCGCTACGCCTTAGTGGTTGTCCAAGTGTCCAGCCACGCTATGCAATGCAAAAGTATTGAGAATGTTATCTCGCTTCAAACAGTGGATGTCTCGTCGCACTGTGCAATGCAAAAGTATTGAGAATGTTATCTCGCTTCAAACAGTGGATGTCTCGTCGCACTGTGCTTGTTGAAGGCGGGTGTCTCGCCACGCCTTAGTGGATGTCCAAGTGTCCATCCACACTGTGCAATGCAAAAGTATTGAGAATGTTATCTCGCTTCAAACAGTGGATGTCTCGTCGCACTGTGCTTGTTCAAGGCGGGTGTCTCGCCACGCCTTAGTGGTTGTCCAAGTGTCCAGCCACGCTGTGCAATGCAAAAGTATTGAGAATGTTATCTCGCTTCAAACAGTGGATGTCTCGTCGCACTGTGCTTGTTCAAGGCGGGTGTCTTGCCACACCTTAGTGGATGTCCAAGTGTCCAGCCACGCTGTGCAATGCAAAAGTATTGAGAATGTTATCTCGCTTCAAACAGTGGATGTCTCGTCGCACTGTGCTTGTTCAAGGCGGGTGTCTCGCTACGCCTTAGTGGTTGTCCAAGTGTCCAGCCACGCTGTGCAATGCAAAAGTATTGAGAATGTTATCTCGCTTCAAACAGTGGATGTCTCGTCGCACTGTGCAATGCAAAAGTATTGAGAATGTTATCTCGCTTCAAACAGTGGATGTCTCGTCGCACTGTGCTTGTTGAAGGCGGGTGTCTCGCCACGCCTTAGTGGATGTCCAAGTGTCCATCCACACTGTGCAATGCAAAAGTATTGAGAATGTTATCTCGCTTCAAACAGTGGATGTCTCGTCGCACTGTGCTTGTTCAAGGCGGGTGTCTCGCCACGCCTTAGTGGTTGTCCAAGTGTCCAGCCACGCTGTGCAATGCAAAAGTATTGAGAATGTTATCTCGCTTCAAACAGTGGATGTCTCGTCGCACTGTGCTTGTTCAAGGCGGGTGTCTCGCCACACCTTAGTGGATGTCCAAGTGTCCAGCCACGCTGTGCAATGCAAAAGTATTGAGAATGTTATCTCGCTTCAAACAGTGGATGTCTCGTCGCACTGTGCTTGTTCAAGGCGGGTGTCTCGCCACGCCTTAGTGGATGTCCAAGTGTCCAGCCACACTGTGCAATGCAAAAGTATTGAGAATGTTATCTCGCTTCAAACAGTGGATGTCTCGTCGCACTGTGCAATGCAAAAGTATTGAGAATGTTATCTCGCTTCAAACAGTGGATGTCTCGTCGCACTGTGCAATGCAAAAGTATTGAGAATGTTATCTCGCTTCAAACAGTGGATGTCTCGTCGCACTGTGCTTGTTCAAGGCGGGTGTCTCGCCACGCCTTAGTGGTTGTCCAAGTGTCCAGCCACGCTGTGCAATGCAAAAGTATTGAGAATGTTATCTCGCTTCAAACAGTGGATGTCTCGTCGCACTGTGCTTGTTCAAGGCGGGTGTCTCGCCACACCTTAGTGGATGTCCAAGTGTCCAGCCACGCTGTGCAATGCAAAAGTATTGAGAATGTTATCTCGCTTCAAACAGTGGATGTCTCGTCGCACTGTGCTTGTTCAAGGCGGGTGTCTCGCCACGCCTTAGTGGTTGTCCAAGTGTCCAGCCACGCTGTGCAATGCAAAAGTATTGAGAATGTTATCTCGCTTCAAACAGTGGATGTCTCGTCGCACTGTGCTTGTTCAAGGCGGGTGTCTCGCCACGCCTTAGTGGATGTCCAAGTGTCCATCCACACTGTGCAATGCAAAAGTATTGAGAATGTTATCTCGCTTCGAACAGTGGATGTCTCGTCGCACTGTGCTTGTTGAAGGCGGGTGTCTCGCCACGCCTTAGTGGTTGTCCAAGTGTCCAGCCACGCTGTGCAATGCAAAAGTATTGAGAATATTATCTCGCTTCAAACAGTGGATGTCTCGTCGCACTGTGCTTGTTCAAGGCGGGTGTCTCGCCACGCCTTAGTGGTTGTCCAAGTGTCCAGCCACGCTGTGCAATGCAAAAGTATTGAGAATGTTATCTCGCTTCAAACAGTGGATGTCTCGTCGCACTGTGCAATGCAAAAGTATTGAGAATGTTATCTCGCTTCAAACAGTGGATGTCTCGTCGCACTGTGCTTGTTGAAGGCGGGTGTCTTGCCATGCCTTAGTGGATGTCCAAGTGTCCAGCCACGCTGTGCAATGCAAAAGTATTGAGAATGTTATCTCGCTTCAAACAGTGGATGTCTCGTCGCACTGTGCTTGTTCAAGGCGGGTGTCTCGCTACGCCTTAGTGGTTGTCCAAGTGTCCAGCCACGCTATGCAATGCAAAAGTATTGAGAATGTTATCTCGCTTCAAACAGTGGATGTCTCGTCGCACTGTGCAATGCAAAAGTATTGAGAATGTTATCTCGCTTCAAACAGTGGATGTCTCGTCGCACTGTGCTTGTTGAAGGCGGGTGTCTCGCCACGCCTTAGTGGATGTCCAAGTGTCCATCCACACTGTGCAATGCAAAAGTATTGAGAATGTTATCTCGCTTCAAACAGTGGATGTCTCGTCGCACTGTGCTTGTTCAAGGCGGGTGTCTCGCCACGCCTTAGTGGTTGTCCAAGTGTCCAGCCACGCTGTGCAATGCAAAAGTATTGAGAATGTTATCTCGCTTCAAACAGTGGATGTCTCGTCGCACTGTGCTTGTTCAAGGCGGGTGTCTTGCCACACCTTAGTGGATGTCCAAGTGTCCAGCCACGCTGTGCAATGCAAAAGTATTGAGAATGTTATCTCGCTTCAAACAGTGGATGTCTCGTCGCACTGTGCTTGTTCAAGGCGGGTGTCTCGCTACGCCTTAGTGGTTGTCCAAGTGTCCAGCCACGCTGTGCAATGCAAAAGTATTGAGAATGTTATCTCGCTTCAAACAGTGGATGTCTCGTCGCACTGTGCAATGCAAAAGTATTGAGAATGTTATCTCGCTTCAAACAGTGGATGTCTCGTCGCACTGTGCTTGTTGAAGGCGGGTGTCTCGCCACGCCTTAGTGGATGTCCAAGTGTCCATCCACACTGTGCAATGCAAAAGTATTGAGAATGTTATCTCGCTTCAAACAGTGGATGTCTCGTCGCACTGTGCTTGTTCAAGGCGGGTGTCTCGCCACGCCTTAGTGGTTGTCCAAGTGTCCAGCCACGCTGTGCAATGCAAAAGTATTGAGAATGTTATCTCGCTTCAAACAGTGGATGTCTCGTCGCACTGTGCTTGTTCAAGGCGGGTGTCTCGCCACACCTTAGTGGATGTCCAAGTGTCCAGCCACGCTGTGCAATGCAAAAGTATTGAGAATGTTATCTCGCTTCAAACAGTGGATGTCTCGTCGCACTGTGCTTGTTCAAGGCGGGTGTCTCGCCACGCCTTAGTGGATGTCCAAGTGTCCAGCCACACTGTGCAATGCAAAAGTATTGAGAATGTTATCTCGCTTCAAACAGTGGATGTCTCGTCGCACTGTGCAATGCAAAAGTATTGAGAATGTTATCTCGCTTCAAACAGTGGATGTCTCGTCGCACTGTGCAATGCAAAAGTATTGAGAATGTTATCTCGCTTCAAACAGTGGATGTCTCGTCGCACTGTGCTTGTTCAAGGCGGGTGTCTCGCCACGCCTTAGTGGTTGTCCAAGTGTCCAGCCACGCTGTGCAATGCAAAAGTATTGAGAATGTTATCTCGCTTCAAACAGTGGATGTCTCGTCGCACTGTGCTTGTTCAAGGCGGGTGTCTCGCCACACCTTAGTGGATGTCCAAGTGTCCAGCCACGCTGTGCAATGCAAAAGTATTGAGAATGTTATCTCGCTTCAAACAGTGGATGTCTCGTCGCACTGTGCTTGTTCAAGGCGGGTGTCTCGCCACGCCTTAGTGGTTGTCCAAGTGTCCAGCCACGCTGTGCAATGCAAAAGTATTGAGAATGTTATCTCGCTTCAAACAGTGGATGTCTCGTCGCACTGTGCTTGTTCAAGGCGGGTGTCTCGCCACGCCTTAGTGGATGTCCAAGTGTCCATCCACACTGTGCAATGCAAAAGTATTGAGAATGTTATCTCGCTTCGAACAGTGGATGTCTCGTCGCACTGTGCTTGTTGAAGGCGGGTGTCTCGCCACGCCTTAGTGGTTGTCCAAGTGTCCAGCCACGCTGTGCAATGCAAAAGTATTGAGAATATTATCTCGCTTCAAACAGTGGATGTCTCGTCGCACTGTGCTTGTTCAAGGCGGGTGTCTCGCCACGCCTTAGTGGTTGTCCAAGTGTCCAGCCACGCTGTGCAATGCAAAAGTATTGAGAATGTTATCTCGCTTCAAACAGTGGATGTCTCGTCGCACTGTGCAATGCAAAAGTATTGAGAATGTTATCTCGCTTCAAACAGTGGATGTCTCGTCGCACTGTGCTTGTTGAAGGCGGGTGTCTTGCCATGCCTTAGTGGATGTCCAAGTGTCCAGCCACGCTGTGCAATGCAAAAGTATTGAGAATGTTATCTCGCTTCAAACAGTGGATGTCTCGTCGCACTGTGCTTGTTCAAGGCGGGTGTCTCGCTACGCCTTAGTGGTTGTCCAAGTGTCCAGCCACGCTGTGCAATGCAAAAGTATTGAGAATGTTATCTCGCTTCAAACAGTGGATGTCTCGTCGCACTGTGCAATGCAAAAGTATTGAGAATGTTATCTCGCTTCAAACAGTGGATGTCTCGTCGCACTGTGCAATGCAAAAGTATTGAGAATGTTATCTCGCTTCAAACAGTGGATGTCTCGTCGCACTGTGCAATGCAAAAGTATTGAGAATGTTATCTCGCTTCAAACAGTGGATGTCTCGTCGCACTGTGCAATGCAAAAGTATTGAGAATGTTATCTCGCTTCAAACAGTGGATGTCTCGTCGCACTGTGCTTGTTGAAGGCGGGTGTCTCGCCACGCCTTAGTGGATGTCCAAGTGTCCATCCACACTGTGCAATGCAAAAGTATTGAGAATGTTATCTCGCTTCAAACAGTGGATGTCTCGTCGCACTGTGCTTGTTCAAGGCGGGTGTCTCGCCACGCCTTAGTGGTTGTCCAAGTGTCCAGCCACGCTGTGCAATGCAAAAGCATTGAGAATGTTATCTCGCTTCAAACAGTGGATGTCTCGTCGCACTGTGCTTGTTCAAGGCGGGTGTCTCGCCACACCTTAGTGGATGTCCAAGTGTCCAGCCACACTGTGCAATGCAAAAGTATTGAGAATGTTATCTCGCTTCAAACAGTGGATGTCTCGTCGCACTGTGCTTGTTCAAGGCGGGTGTCTCGCCACGCCTTAGTGGATGTCCAAGTGTCCAGCCACACTGTGCAATGCAAAAGTATTGAGAATGTTATCTCGCTTCAAACAGTGGATGTCTCGTCGCACTGTGCAATGCAAAAGTATTGAGAATGTTATCTCGCTTCAAACAGTGGATGTCTCGTCGCACTGTGCAATGCAAAAGTATTGAGAATGTTATCTCGCTTCAAACAGTGGATGTCTCGTCGCACTGTGCTTGTTCAAGGCGGGTGTCTCGCCACGCCTTAGTGGATGTCCAAGTGTCCAGCCACACTGTGCAATGCAAAAGTATTGAGAATGTTATCTCGCTTCAAACAGTGGATGTCTCGTCGCACTGTGCAATGCAAAAGTATTGAGAATGTTATCTCGCTTCAAACAGTGGATGTCTCGTCGCACTGTGCAATGCAAAAGTATTGAGAATGTTATCTCGCTTCAAACAGTGGATGTCTCGTCGCACTGTGCAATGCAAAAGTATTGAGAATGTTATCTCGCTTCAAACAGTGGATGTCTCGTCGCACTGTGCTTGTTCAAGGCGGGTGTCTCGCCACACCTTAGTGGATGTCCAAGTGTCCAGCCACGCTGTGCAATGCAAAAGTATTGAGAATGTTATCTCGCTTCAAACAGTGGATGTCTCGTCGCACTGTGCTTGTTCAAGGCGGGTGTCTCGCCACGCCTTAGTGGTTGTCCAAGTGTCCAGCCACGCTGTGCAATGCAAAAGTATTGAGAATGTTATCTCGCTTCAAACAGTGGATGTCTCGTCGCACTGTGCTTGTTCAAGGCGGGTGTCTCGCCACGCCTTAGTGGATGTCCAAGTGTCCATCCACACTGTGCAATGCAAAAGTATTGAGAATGTTATCTCGCTTCGAACAGTGGATGTCTCGTCGCACTGTGCTTGTTGAAGGCGGGTGTCTCGCCACGCCTTAGTGGTTGTCCAAGTGTCCAGCCACGCTGTGCAATGCAAAAGTATTGAGAATATTATCTCGCTTCAAACAGTGGATGTCTCGTCGCACTGTGCTTGTTCAAGGCGGTTGTCTCGCCACGCCTTAGTGGTTGTCCAAGTGTCCAGCCACGCTGTGCAATGCAAAAGTATTGAGACTGTTATCTCGCTTCAAACAGTGGATGTCTCGTCGCACTGTGCTTGTTCAAGGCGGGTGTCTCGCCACGCCTTAGTGGATGTCCAAGTGTCCATCCACACTGTGCAATGCAAAAGTATTGAGAATGTTATCTCGCTTCGAACAGTGGATGTCTCGTCGCACTGTGCTTGTTGAAGGCGGGTGTCTCGCCACGCCTTAGTGGTTGTCCAAGTGTCCAGCCACGCTGTGCAATGCAAAAGTATTGAGAATATTATCTCGCTTCAAACAGTGGATGTCTCGTCGCACTGTGCTTGTTCAAGGCGGGTGTCTCGCCACGCCTTAGTGGTTGTCCTAGTGTCCAGCCACACTGTGCAATGCCAAAGAATTGAGAAGTTTATCTCGCTTCAAACAGTTATTATTCTTTCAACGATTCTATTAGGATTGAAAATTAATAAGATCAACTGCGATTATGAAATTTGAATAATAAAATCATAATGATAATGATGATGATAATGTTCCCACCTCATTCCCCTACACATATTTGAGCGGATCGAGTTATATTTTTGAAAAGATTTTTTTTTAACAAATCACATTCATTTACTGCTACAATTGTACTAAGAACCATCTCAGATTTGGAACAATTCATGTAAATACCGCGCAGTGCTCAAATATATGTAGACTTCTCTTAACTAATTTCAAGTTGACAAAAGGCCAATGAATATTCAACAATCTTAAAAATTATCACTATTATTATCATCATCATTATCATTATCATCCATGAGAATTTAGACGAACCATCGCTGACTGTTTCAATTTCGCTACAATACACAGATACTAAGGAATAACTGAATATCTGCAGTGACTTGTCTCATCAATGTTGACATCTTACTTAAATTTTATTTAAATCTAAACTGAATTGTTTCAAGCTCTTCGCATTTCATTTTACCTTTTATTGATTTATCTGATGCACTGCGATCGCGAAGGAAGCTCAAATGAAAGACTCGCAAATTGATGCCACATTTTTTCTGATCCTATTTAGTAACCAGAGAACAACATCACAACTATTATGAACTGTACTCAATATTAATTCAATTACCAATGTGTGAATCGTATTAAAAACAAAAAATTACAAGAACAGTTCACTTTCTCTTACATTAATTACACTTGTATTCGGAAACTCATGTTTAGAATTAAGTTTTTTAGGGAGAAGTACATTATAATGTGATGATCCGTAAATCATAACAATTGGAGTCAATGATACCACTGGTGGTCTGATTTCTAAACAATTAACTAGGGTTCCCTTGATAACGACAAAAATACTTCGTTTTAAAATAATACTTAATGCGTATAAAGTATCTGCATTACCCCAGGCACTGTCCTCACATGAAATACAAAGAAGATTGAAAAATGATCCCGATTCAAGTAAATTTTCTCTACCTTCAAAATAGGACTTATTTTGTAAAACACTTCTGAATGCGAACGTTCGGAGAACATTTGACAAAAGTGTATTTCCAATCAAAGAATATGAAATCGAATGGAACTGACAATTTCCATCTCTCGGAATTTCAATTTCAACAAATTCTTGAAAATACTGTTCGTTTGCCATCCTGTCAAGATCACGTAAACGGTCAAAAATCTGAATTGGAGAAACATTCATATGCGTATGAACTAAATCTAGGGATTGAGAATAACTTTCTAACAATGACATAACGCGGTATTCTGTATCTAGATTAAAATTCATTGAAGTAACCAAAATGTCTAATATTGCACTATTCAAATTTCTAAAAAGCTCTTCGTTGAACCATTCTTCATTTTCTAATATCTCTGTTGTTGAATTTTCAATCAAAATATTAGCTTCATTAAATAATTCTTCTGGAGGATCATTGAAAAGTTCATTATGAATGTTGTCATTCACTATATTTGATGAAGAAGTATCAAAATACTCACTTCCTAGAATTTCAGCAGATTCCAATTCCAATACTGTTTGAGGAATTATCGCAAAGATTGGTTTGTGGTCAGAAAAATAAGACTCATATACACCAGCTGAAATATTTCTTATGTTAGAAAATACAATATCTAATCTAGAACCAAGATCTGTTGTAGGTTCATAACAAACTAACTTATCATAAAGATGCATTCTATTCAGATTATTTACTAATTTTTTTGTTTCGTCACATGTACTGTTGAGATTAAAATTGAAATCTCCTATGAATACGATTGGTTCACTGTAAGCCTTATAAATTAAATTGAATACAGATATAAATTCATTATAATTAATTTTCGGTGATTTATAGCCTGTAAGAAGTGAAAAATTTCCATGTTTTAGAAGAACTAAGTCAGTATGGCCAACATATTTATTCTGGTTATTGGCTTTGAAAACCGTCTTATGACTTTCTACTGAAACTATTAAACCAATTTTCGCATAGCATATTATACCTTTGGCAATGCCACTCTTAACAAAAAATGGAAATTTTTGTCTATCTGATCGGTAAACAATATGGAAATTGGGTATATTTACTTCATCGTTTGTAAGGATCCCCGTTTCAGAAAATACAATTATGTCACATCTCGAATACCATGCATCCGCGGATATGTACTTGAAATTTTCTCTCAAAGATCTAGAATTCTGATAAGCAATAACCAATCCTGCGTGAGTTGTTAAATTATCAAACGCTAAAGTTAATTGTCTGTATGTCTTTAATCTTTCCGTTTCTTTCAAACAAGCTCTTATGGTAGGATTATCGGCCATATTTCCCGGAAATTTTCCTAATATATAAAGCCCAGATAGTTTCGAAACACGACTCAAGGCAACATAAATTAACTGACGAGTTGAGTTACCTTTCTTGCGTAGATCAACGCACACTTTGGAATATGTTTGTCCCTGACTTTTATGAATTGTAAGCGCTTCACAGGGAACTAATGGGAATTGATTCCTAATAACTTGATAGTCACGTTGAAAATGATTAGTCAAACTATATCTTTGCCTTTCAATAGGTGTCCAGTTTTTGTTAAGATTCAAATTTTCTGTAAATTCATGAAATTTAAGTCGAGCTTTTCTGCCAACTTTCTTGCTGTCAAAATTAAGGTACACCACGATAGGTTTATTCGATTGTGGATTACAAAAAACAAATTCCAAAACTCCAGTTGCACCGTTTACGATGCCATCCGATACATCTAAATTTGCAGTTACCATGTACTTGATACCTTTTTTGAATTGTATAGAATATGGATACCCTCCACAATCCCGGGTAGTTTTAGCTTTCCAAATATCAAGTTTCTTTAAAATTTGTTCTTCTTTCAAATTGCCTGTCAATTTATCTTCAGCCAAACTTAAAATTTCGGTTTCAGTCGACTCTGCAATTTTTATGGCATTATATCTGTCAACATCCAAATTCGTATAATACAACCTTATAGCGTCACTAGGTACTTCACTTTCGGAGACTTCTCTACTTTTAAAAACGTTGATATCTGCTGCGTTCATAGTTCCCTGGGCAAAATTATTCAACGCATTAACAAAGTCTAAGTCGTCTTTCTGTCTCATGACCTCAGTTAATTCATAAAATTCAAAATCCGCCCATAAAGGGGAAAGATCCAACGTCACCAAACAATCTCTGGGAGGGTTAAAAATGAATCTATCTTTGACCGGCGGAAGCTGTCGGAAATCTCCTACGGTTATTACAGATAAACCACCAAAACTTTCATCCATTCCTGTAATTTGGCGCAATCTTGTATCTATACGACTGAAAATGGTACTTCCAACCATTGAAATTTCATCTATGACTATCAATTTACAATGTAACAATTGTTGGCGTAAATTATTTGCGACGTCCATAGGTAAATCTGGTATGTTTCTAGTTTCGGTCAATGGTAAGGCAAAAGCTGAGTGCAAAGTATTGCCTCCAATTAAAAAGGCAGCTTTTCCAGAAAACGCACTTAATAACACTTTGACAGAATCTGATGATTGCCAAACTGAGGTTTCAACACAGTACTCCAGAAAATATGTAATCAATTGATAAATTGTTGATATAACTAAACTTTTTCCAACACCTGCTGAGCCGGAGATGAAAATTTTTAAAGGTAACTTGTTCAGTTTAAAGCATTTGTAAATATGAATTACAATTTCTCTTTGTCTGTTATTAAGCTTCCTTAGATTTTCAAGAAGATCGCGTTTGTTTACTTTCGGAGGAGCCGAATACACAAATGGAGTAAACGTTTTTGGTCTATCAATACCTCCTTGTACAAGAATATCGATTTCATGATCTTTAGACAGCTGATTTTGTTCGAATTCGGAAATTTCTTCATTTTCTAAATCTGCTCTATTATCATTTGCGGCTTCTATTGCTTTGTCTATTACATCATCTGACAGAATTTGAAATTTGGAACGATTTCTAGTAATCACACCGAGGTTATTATTATACACTTCCAACCAGTTCACTGTTTCAATTTCATTGATTTCATTTCTCCAAGGATAGAATAGAAGTAATTGCTCTCGATAATAATTGTCGGGATCTTGTTCGATTTTGTATCGATTATATCTCAGAATTCGAGCTGTTTTCCTTCTCTTATGGTTAGGATTTTCTCTATCTACTTCTGTTTCTTCAATGTCCTCTTCTTCGTCAGAAATCTGTGACCTGTTCTTATCAGGACGACTTTTTCCTTTAGCTTTAAAATAAAATGCAGCGTACTCAGCTAAACAAATGTTTTGTAAATCTACTCGTTCCGCATAATATGTTATGATATCTTTACCAGCGATATCGGTACTATCTTTGCTCATTGATCTTAATTGTTTTTCTGATTTAAGAAAAACTACCCTATCTTCAGATTTACAGGTGCTGATATATATATGAGTTCGACTGAAATGGGACAAAGGAATACTTAAACAATGATAAATAGCTTCGCTGACGCTCATTAGATTCGAATTGAGAAATTTGTTAGCAATTGTCCTCAACTTTTCAAGATAAGTAGTATTTCTTTTATCTAATTCATTTTGCAGTTCCTTCAACTGCTTCGAGAGTCCCGATTCAGACTTAGCAATGTAATCAACAATGTATGCTGCAACGCCATATTCATCTAGAATTAGCTGCAAATCTGTATTTGACTCCATTAAATTCAATATTATTGGATTATAAGAATTGATATCAACTTCACAGCTCCTGCGTTTATAAAAAATTGTAACTTTACTTATAGAAGCTCTTAAAGCGGTTATGTAATGATCTTTAGTCAAATGCAAGCTTTCTAAAATTTCTTCAAAACTGAGATTTGATCTTTCTCTACTTGAATATAGAACTTCCATCGTTTCTTTTATTTTCTGTAGATTTCTCTTAACCGCTGCAGTAATTTCGTTCTTGGGCAATGGTTTTAAAATTTTAGTTTCTGATAGAACAAATTTTGGAAAATTAAATCTACATGTGTTTTTATTGCTCCGTCCTTTTGAACATGTATCAGTGTGCTTGTGACGCAAATATTTACAAAGTGGATTATCAGCATCATACTGACATGTGATAAATGTATCAGCAAACTTTTCAAAAGCTTTTATACTATCTTCATCATTTAAATCTAGACAAGGTGCATCTTCAATGAACAGTAACATATGATCATGGGGAGATCCCCTCATTTGAAATTCGCGCCTTCGGTAAAAATCTGTTATTTTATACGGTTGGAATGGGCCTGAGCTTTGTTTCATTAATTTCATTAGCTCAGTAATTTTAAAATCATAATACAATGCAGAGTAAACAGGATTTTCTTTAATAAGATCGTGTTTTTGTTGTTCCGGAAGGTTAAGAGCTTGCAATAACGAAATTTGTTTCCCTGTAGTCTTCAATACCAACCCTTGTATCAATTCAGGCCATTTATTTTCAACTGCAGACACGGTTAAGAAAAACATTGGTTTTCCGCACTGCCGCAACATCGCAAAGAGATTCTTTTTCTTCGAGCTCCAAAAACTTGGAGAACATCTGATGTGCTTTAAAAAATTCAACCCATCATTATGCTGCCTAAGCTCTGTAATAAACTGGGGATTTAATGCTTCCTCAACTGTAACACCATTAGCATTAGATTTCTTTTTTAGTGTAAGTGTAGTTGAACTAAGAACTTCTGATTCCAATTTCATTTTGGCCAAATATAAAATTCTGAATGCCGAAATTTTAACTGTATGGCAGCGTACTTCCCATTTAATTAAATCAGATCTTGTAATATTTTTGTTAAGTACTTGCCTTTTTTTTCCAGCGAAAATTTTTGGAAAACAAAAACATTCAACATCTGGTTGAATGTGAACTGAAACAGGCCAGTGATTTTGACCTGGAGCCATAACAATAGTGGCATGTTGTGCCGTTTGTTGATTGAAGTCGAAAAGTAAACATTCATCATCATCATCAACCAAATGTTCATAAAATTCATCATCGACCTCTAAATCGTCTAATTGTAAATTCGAATTCACTTCTTGTTCTAATCCAGAACAAAGTTGATTATCCCGAATATTACCGTCGTCGCTTGTAGCAACTTGATTTTCACTGGCATCTAAATTTATGACATTGTTCCGATTGATTTCCTCCGTGAAAATTCTCATATCATGAGAAGAAACTTGTATGTCATGTTTTTTGTATAATTCAGTATTTTTCAAATAATCAAGAGCTTCTGATACATATGACGCACGGACCAATCCACTAATATATGTGGAAGAGTGACCCATATGTCGTTTGAATTCCACCGGTATAGGTATAACATCAAGATTATTTAGTTGTCTTGGCAAAGACGAAACCATAAGTGGCACACTACTAGGCACATGAATTGCACTCCCTTTCATTCCATGCTGTGGATTACAAGCACGTTTTGACATGAGAACAACCTTTTGGAAAGCAACATAAGGAGAAACTATTCTTTCTTCAATATCATTAAGTCTTGTAATGCATTCGGGAACCGGCGGTAATTTTAATCCCCAACTTGAAGCAAGCTTGGGAATTTTACGTTCTTTTACATATTTAATGCAAGTTTTACACAGAAAATTGCAAGAATTTTGAAAATAATAATTCAAGGTGCGTGAATCGCAAGTATTTTGAACGTTTTCGTTTTTCAGAATTTTATCAATTATCTGTTCAGAAATTTTTTGAACACTCTTATAGAAAAATGAACCCTCGCAGCTTGCGCATACATAACTGGGCATCTGCTTTCTATTCTCAATGAATTCCCTTATTGATTTCGATTGAATATCATTCGAACGAATTAGAAAGTTGTAATATTTGTCTCGATGAGCTATGAATTCATTCATTCTTTGCTCCCGTCGTGATAATCTGTTGCGTGCATTTTCATTAACATTATACGTTTCATTGCTTCTCTGTAAACGTATATTCAACAAATTTGAATGATTCGACGCAGCTTGGACGTTTTCGTGTCTTAAACGTTTTTCTGCCAATTTACATAGAATATTATTCTTCTCTCTTGCATAGTATTCCATGTTTTCATTTCTTATCTTACGCATACGAAGTCTGTTCATCGTTTTTTCATTTTCGTAATAGCTCATATCTGCTCTTATTTCTCGAATCCTTTTAGCATTTTTTTCTCGCATGATTGAAGAAATTTCAATATCTCTTCTTTTCCTCTGGATTCTTTGTTGTTCTTGCTCTTTATATGAGTTATCTTCGTTTACAATAGTATTGGCATAATCATCAATTGCTTCTGCATGATTCAGGGTTTCTCTTTGTCGATTTTCTTCACTGTAACAATTTTGATTTGTTTGTATTTCTTCCAAAATTGTTACGTTTGGTTGATTAGAAAAACTGACATCTGATTTTCTGTTTTGCTCATTTATAACAGAAGCGAGTTTTTTAATGTACTTTTGCTTATCGTACAAACGAAGTTTTTTCGCTTTGTATTCCGACGAATATTTTTTGGTGCGAGACATGTTTAAAAACTGAAATAAAAAATTTGAAAAAGTTTCAAGTTTAATATTTAGATTCGATTTATTCTAACCAATGTTCATAAAAATTCAATCATTACTTTAAATAAATTTAATTGATTATTATAAAATAAGGCAATCGTGATTAATAAAGTTAATTAACGAACGCCTTGAATTCTATCATTTTTCAGAAAAAGTGTTGATCTTTATTGATTATTTTGGAACGAAATTTGAATAAATAAGTTTGAATTTTGGTAACCTTAACATAACCATATTTCTCATCAAAATAACATCAAACAGAAATAAACACCATTGCTGTATCCCAACAAAGTAATCTTATAAATGAGTGGATGGAAACTTTAAATTAAAGGAAAGCTATTAATACTCAATAAAAATACAAAAACAAAAAAGTTATTTACGACCCTTAGAGCCGAAGGGGTAAAGCTGAATAAAAGAATAATTCGAGAAAACATGCATTTAAGTTTTTTGGTCATATTCCATATATTATTCAAAAATTGTTATTTTTGTAAATAAACTTAAAATAACCCGATAAAATTACCAAATACAAATTAAAATATGAAAAATTGTTAAGTATTACTAACTCAAAATCGATCATATTTGCACTTATACCTCTTTGGCTCTGAGGGTCTTTTTTCAATCCAAATATTGGATATCAATCGATAATGTCAATATAATTTGTTCCGATAGTACGATTTTAAAATAGAAACCAATTGAGGCGCCAGGATCAGATGAACATCATTTTCATAGGAATAATTAATTTTGACAGGTTTCCAAATTTAAATCAAATACCATTTAAAGTACACAAAGGTAAGTACGACGGTTTTTCGTATAGTACAACTTAAATCTTTTAAGAAAATCAGCAGTGGATCTATTTAGGCAAACGATCAATTTGATGCAGAATATTTTTTTTTATTACACTGTAGATATAAGCATGATCGAGATAAGTTTGTCGCCCCTCTGCTAGGTCCAGTTTTGACACAACTCGCTAAACTTATCACTAAAACTAATGAACTGCTGTTTTCTTTACTTACTTCGCTTTATAAGGTTAAAGAAACTATAGTAAACAAAGAAGCGCAATCTGATACCTTTCGAAATAATGTGCTTGCAACCCTGCTGTAGGTCTGCCTTTAAGACTGCTTGGTTTTGCTCGATTGGAATGACACTGACAGAAAATCCAAAAATTCCAATCGTGACATTTCGTCTCTTTGTTTACTATAGGCTCGTTATATAAGGTAAGTAGGGACGGTAGATTTTCTCTAACCTTCTGAATGTTAGTATTGTTTCAATGCAAAGTTTGTCGTCATGAACACGCTAGATTAAAAAAAAAAATGCAACTAAAAATGATGCACATCATCTCGACATAGTAGTTATAATAAAAAGTAAACCAAAAAAACGCTGTAAACATCCGTTATTGTCGAGATTCCAGAACAGAATCAGAACAGAAAATAGAAATAACAGTTTATTTCCAAAAACTTATTCAAAAAATTGATTATTTTATCATGTTTTCGAATCTCCAAAACACATAGAAATCCACAATAAAAACACCATGGATAAATTCCTTTGACTAGAGTATTTGTTGTGAATGTAAATCATTAAAAGAATTCACACCTTTTCGAGATATTTGGAATAAACAGCAATGCTCTCGTGACCTACCATTACGTCAAATAAAACAATATTTGAAAAACTGAGAATTTCACTTATACTGTATTTGTTTTCTCCACTCGATCAGTGTTCCACCGTACCCGACAAAAACAAACACAAATCGTCGCCAGTGTATTGCTAGCTCACGCACTCACACGCTCTCTCGCAACACTGGCAAAATTATCGGTGGGCCACCGTCCGTAAGCAGAACTTCACCAGGTCAAAACCAGTGCAACACCGTCCGAATAAACAAACAGTTTGACAGCACCTAGTGGTGCACTAGGGCAACACGAGTGCAACACTCGGCATAAACAAATACACTATTATTATGCTGTATTATTGCATGATTGGATAAAGCTTGGCAAAGTTTCGGCTGTCCCTGGAACCAACAAAACAGTCTGACCTCGCGGTCGTCAGCCGCACGCAAACACGGTCTCCACTGTAACTTCTACCACCAGCCACCAGCTTGATTCCCAGACTAAGGAAAGGGATAACGGTGACTAACTTAGTTCAAAAATCGGATATAAGGGGCAAACGAGCATCAATAGCCCCGAAGTATTTCGAAATTTTCATGTGTACTAACAATAAGACAACATGTTGCATAAGTGATCGCTGTACACTGTCAGTTTACTGCCCGCAACAGTGCCGACGCGAGCATGTGATATCTGTACGAAACATTATAAATCCGGACTGCAAAAAGCTTGTTTTGGACTTATGAGCCGTACAAAATAGCCTCTCTATTCCCGCAAGCGAAAGTTTCTCTGAACAATATACTTGTAATTGAATACCTGTATTGACATTTTCAATGAATCTAATTAGATTTTTGAAATCGAAACCAATCGTATGAATTTTAATATCAAGTCTCATTTTAAAAACAGAATCTGTAGTCTGAAGTACAAGTCTGAATAATTTTAGTTATAAATTACTCAACTTTAAATCTTATAACTGAACCCATTACCTTATAATATATCATTTGAGGCACTTGGCATCAGAGGGTTGCAAGTGCCTAAATGATAGTTTCGAAAAAACACGCTTCAAAGTTGTGAAGGTGCTCGATTAATCATATATTTTTCGAATTCGAACAGTTTAATTCAATCAAAAAGTGTTTAGAAAAACTATGAAAAATCTCGGTTTTGCACCTCACTTTCATTGAAACATGAAGAATCTTATAGGTTTACTTAACTAAATATTGATGATTTTGGTACTTGCACCCCTCTGATACTGAGGGCCTCATTTATAAATTTAAATTCTCATTCTAAATCATAAATCTAAATCTGGATTAAGATATCTTAGTTTTGACAATATGTACATTCTGAATAAAGAACCTGAAATTTATTTATATTTATTAAAACCTGAAATTTGTGAATTCCAAATCTAAAATCGGAATTGAAATCATGCATTTGAATATGTGATTCTTAATTAGAATTCCATTTAGATGCAGAATTTTGAATCCCAATTCTGAATTGTAAATATGAATTATGAGTTTTATTCTGAATATGAATTTGAATTCTGTGATTGGATTCTGAATCTGTTCCACAGTGTTAAAATAAGCAAACATTTGCAAAAACATCATCGATGTCATTCTGAATCTGGGTTCTGAACCTGAATGGATATTCTGAATCCCAAATCTGAATACCAAATGAATCTAAAATCTGAATCTGAACTTGTGAAATGTACATCTTAATTTTGAATTTATATTTATCATAAATATGAAACTAATTTTGAATCTGATAACTGATTCAAATTCAGAATCTGCCAAAACACATTGTTTGCTAGAAGAATTCCTTCATCACCCCTTTTTGTTTCGACTCGTTTTTGGCTTTTTAGAAATAATACAAAATAAAAAAATAGTTGACTTTTATTTAAAATAATATCGCTAATGTTGGAATGTAAAGCAACCTATATTAACGGATAGCTCCAAACAATCATGATAAAACAAATAAAAATATTCGTCGAAACAATTCAAAGAATAAACATAGATATTGGTTGTGTTTTTTTTTAAATCTTTAATTGAAACGGCTCATATTTTCAGATTTTAAGGAGACAAACAAATTTGTTGATTGTTAAAGAATTATTGATGTCCCATAAGTTCCGAATGTTATGATTGCTTCAAGTACCCGCTAGATTACGAGAAAATACTCTCCAAATTTCATAAGCACTTAACTCGTTTCGGTGTTTCTGTTTCATTCAACGTAATGAAAGCTCACGTGAGAATGTTGTTTCATAACAACTATTTACAATGAAGTATTCAGGAATATGATAGTGACATACTGAAGACCTAAATCAAAATTTAAATTATTTCAATTTTATGCAGCTCATAAAAATACCAATGAATGCATATCCTGTTTCACTTGGAATCATAAGGGTCGATTGCACGATTTATTAGCTTAGCTCATAAGGTACACCGGGGTAAGTGTGGACGATGGCTATTAAAACAATACTGTGCACTATTTTCTCAAACTTTTAATGCAGAATGTTCAATTTACTAGTAATCTATCCAATAACTGTAAAAAAAATAGAATTCAGACAATAACGGATGTTTACAACGACTTTTTTGAGAATTTTCTATTTTCACCTACGATGTCGAGGTGATGTGCATCTTTTTCAATTGCCAATTTCTCGTAAACTAGCCGGCTCTACATTGAAACAATCCTTATATTCCAAACAACCAGTTAGGAAAAGAAACGGCGGTTAAAGATGAAGAAAAAAGTGTTTATTTACAAAAAACTAAAATCTTGTCTCCAACCCCTGCCTGGGGTAAGTGTGGACGGCTTTAAAAAGACTTGATGTTTACACATTTTTTCAATTTTCTGTCCTTCATCCTTCATGAATTGCATTTTTTAGCTAAGTTTAGCATTCGGTTGATGAAAAGTTTGGTAAAGTACTTGTTTGTTCAGTGTTTTTTGATAAAATCGGAACTCGTGTGTTGTAGCATAAATTACACAAAATAATTATTGAAAGATGCCTTACTAATAATATCATGAACTTTTTTTTTCAAACTTTTGGACGGTTCGAGCAATAAAATAACGTATTCAACCAAGAAAACACAAATTGTTTGAAAATTTCCTGAGAAACCAAAAAGAAAATCTTCCGTCCACACTTACCCCATAAATCGGGGTAAGTGAAGACACCAGCAGTCCATTACAATTTACGTAATAACTTTTTTCGCTTTGCTTCTATCGAGCTCATCTCTTCAGCGTTTGTAAACAACATGTTCTGCATTACACTGAATGTAATTTTATGAAAATTGCTCCACTGCTGATTTTTGAATGATTTTTTAAAGTTGAACTATACGAAAAACCGTCCACACTTACCCCGGTGTACCTTATACATTTTGAAATTAGCAATTATGAAAATAAAATTAATTTCCTCATAATTTTCACCTGACCGGTTTCTAACACCCCCTCCCCCACCAATGATGACAGGGGACAAATGAAGCGTCGTTTATGTAATATTAAATCCTGAAAGGGCGATGATCCCTGGTGAAAAGATTCACTTCCCGTAAATAAAAAAATCACAATTACTTACCCCGATATTGTTCGCACTTGTCCCACGGCAACACCTAATTTTTTCTCAAAAATACCTTCTTCCACAATCCACTTGAAAAAAAAAAAAAACCAAACACTCGATCACGTATGTATGTATGGCTTTGGTGTTTCTTGGCCGAGAGTTTTATACTATATAACCACGACTTTTCCACTCGATCACTTTTCAACGAAAAAGCTGTTGAAAAGGCTTTTTTGTAGACTAAAAAATGCTCAACAAAAACCCATTTCTTACACGCTCCTTTTTGATTACTCAAAATTAAGTTTGACCAAAATTCAAAAGTTAGTTTAATTCTAAGAACTTAAAGTTGAGTCTCGTTTTCCTCCTTTGTGTTGATGAAAGAACATGTCACAAAATTTGAATTCACTTATCCGGAACAATTACCGGAAGACAGTAAGAACGAACGTCATAATTGAATGTCCACCGTTGTCAGCGTGAAATTACGTCCGTTATTGTCAGCATGTAGTGTGCGGCTTGGAATGTAATTTCTTGTGGGAATCATCCGGATGTTACAATCAAACGTACATTCGAGCAGAGTATCTTAGCATCATAAGATTTAATTTTGATTCGCAAAACGTTTAATTAAGTTAATTTGAATTGTAAAAAATAACTTTGCTCAAATTTGAGTATAAAGACATAGGCGACAATTGCGTGCCATTTGGAACTTAATTTTTGCACAGTTAGTTGATCGTGTTGTTTTGGTTGCATGTGTTATTTTAATTCGATCCGCTGAAAACTGTCCCGAATCCCGACTTTCAAATTCCGGCTCAAATGTCTCGACTTCGATCCGACTGGAGGATGTGGGCTATTCCTGGAGCCCGGTGGTTGTGTCGAAGACAGAATGCTGACATTGGAAGGTGCTTTCTGGCTGCTGTTGGCTTTCAGGTGAGTTTTTTCTTGTTCAACGCTAAGATAATATTTTGTAGTGAAAATTTCACCTTCTAGCTATTGGAAAAGGTTCCCCGGGCGATGCGATTCAGCCGAGGACTAAATAAAAGCCTGTTTTTTGGAGTGTACCGATATAACATGGACAGAAATTTATTTTTAAAATCTGCAAGATGTTGAGGTAAGATGCTTCTTGAATTAGTTTGGCTTGAGGTTAATTTTTTCTTGAATGTGTATATTTCTAGGCTGTCGTGATATATTATATTCTCGTGGAAACTTTTCATGCGCAAAGGTTCCGGCGTTCCATGGCTGAGACTTTCGGAGCAGTGCCGCTCCCGGAGGCTTTTGGATTCCATCGCTGCTGTTGACTGTGATGGCAGCCCAAACGTACCATATAGCGGTGCCCGTTCGGCTGAACTCGGAACGGCCTCTTTCCGTTTCTATTGTCGATTTACGGGGTGCTTTCGAAACACGCTGCGTATACCAGTTCAAATCTTTCTTCGTGTTGATGTTCCAGATTATGAAGTTTTCGAGTAAGATACGATATATGTTCCGATAAGTGATTGTTATTTTTTTGAGTAACGATAGCCTTCTTTAGTAATACATAAGGTTAAGGATAGATAATAAGTATTACCAAGTATTATCATGTTTGTATTGACAGTAGATTAAACTGATTTTGTTGTACAAAATTAAAACAAAATCGAATAAAAGTTTGATGCGATTTGATTGTAGTATTGATATGTACGAAAAAAAAAAACATTTTTTGTTACTTTTCGAAAATTACTCCTATAAGAAAAAAGCGATCAATTTTGAAATTTTCACCCTAGTAGATGGTTTGTCGGCCTGGTCTACATGCGTAGGTATATCGATCATAAAAAAACAAACCGATCAAAACCAATTATGAACATGAATATAAAATTAATGATTACAAAATAAAAAAAAGGTTCCCAACCATGTGTTTCAAATAATGCAAAATTTGCTTCGGGTAACCTATGGAGTGAAGACAGCGAGACATGAGTATCAATGATTCTACCATAGAATCCAATGATCGGTAAAACATATTTTTAAATTTCTATATAAGGTCATTTTTGAAATTTTCAGTTACGTAAATGGTTTATCGGCCTGGTCAACATGCATAGGTATATCGATCATAAAAAACATACCGATCAAAACCAATAAAGAACATGAATATAAAATTGAAGATAACAATATAAAAAAAAGGTTCCCAACCATGTTTTCCAAATAATTCAACATTTTTCTGGGTAACCTATGGAGCCAAGACAGCGAGAAAATAGTATCTATGATTCTAACATAGAGTCAAATGATCGGTAAAATATATTTTCAAATTTGTATATATGAGGCCTTCAGGATCAAAGGGGTGTAAGTTCCAAAATCGTCAATTTGAATTAAGTATAACCAACGGTTTTTTTTATGTTTCAATGTACATCTGGTGTATTTACCTATTTATAATTTTTTTCAAAAACTTTTTGATTGAGTTTAAACTGCTCGAATTCGAAAAATATATGAAAAATTGTGCAACTTCACAACTTTGAAGCGGGTTTTCTCGAAACTATCATTTAGGCACTTGTACCCCTTTCCCGACCGTCTTATATGATAATTTTTGAAATTTTCAGTTTAGTAACTGAAGGGCTTGTCTAAACGCATAAGTATATCGATCATAAAAAAAAACATACCGATCAAAATCAATTAAGAAGACGAATTTAAAATAAAGATTACAATATAAAAAAAAAGGTTCCCAACCATGTATTTCAAATAATGCAACATTTGCTCCGGGTAACCTATGGAGTGAAGACAGCGAGAAATGAGTATCAATGATTCTACCATAGAGTCCAATGATCGGTAAAACATATTTTTAAATTTCTATATAAGGTCATTTTTGGTCATTTTATCGGCCTAGTCAACATGCATAGGTATATCGATCATAAAAAAACATACCGATCAAAACCAATAAAAAACATGAATATAAAATTAAAGATTACAATATAAAAAAAGGTTCCCAACCATGTTTTCCAAATAATTCAACATTTGTTATGCATAACCTATATAGTCAAGACAGCGAGAAAATAGTATCTATGATTCTAACATAGAGTCAAATGATCGGTAAAATATATTTTCAAATTTGTATATATGAAGCCTTCAGGATCAGAGGGGTGTAAGTTCCAAAATCGTCAATTTGAATTAAGATAACCAACGGTTTTTTTATGTTTCAATGTACATCTGGTGCATTTACCTATTTATAATTTTTTTCGAAAACTTTTTGATTGAGTTTAAACTGCTCGAATTCGAAAAATATATGAAAAATTGTGCAACTTAACAACTTTGAAGCGGGTTTTCTCGAAACTATCATTTAGGCACTTGTACCCCTTTGATCCCAACCGCTTTATATGATAGTTTTTGAAATTTCCAGTTTAGTAAATGGTATGTCGGGCTGGTCTAAACGCATGAGTATATCGATCATAAAAAACATACCGATCAAAATCAATTAAAAAGACGAATTTGAAATCAAGATGACAATATAAAAAAAGGTTCCCAACCATGTGTTTCAAGTAATTAAACATTTTTCTGGGTAACCTATGGAGTCAAGACAGCAAGAATAGAATATGATTCTAACATAGAGTCCAATGGTCGGTTGAATATATTTTCAAATTTGTATCTATGTTCATTTTTACAATTTTCAGTTTAGTAAATGGAATGTCGGCCTGGTCTACTCGCATAGGTATGTGTATCGGTCAGAATCAATGTATAAGGCGAATATAACATAACGAATACAATATCTAAAAATTTGGCTTAAAAAGTTTTCTCTTCAATAAGCTTCGAAAACGATGTTTTTTCACTCCTCGATAAAATGCGTGCTTCTTCAAAATGGATCACTTTGAAAATGGCAACGAATGAAAAAAAAAATATCTCAATTTCAACTTTTTTAACCATTTTATAATTTTGGCATGAGAACTACCATCATGATTGCAATTTTTCCAAAAATTGATTTAAAAGCAACAGTATTAAATTATTAATTAAGTAACCATATAAAAGGGTTAATGAAAATAAGCGTATGAAGAAATTGATATGGTGTGCTTCGTTCTCCCGCACGCGCCCCTTCGTCGTTTTGTCCTCCACAGAGCAACCTGAATATAATGTTATGGGAAGTCTCGAAGTAACAATCGCTTTCATACCATGCAGTGTGGGCACGACGTACTCATCAACGACTTCATTAATTTGGGGGTCGTACCCCTTGGTGAAAACCATAAATATGTTTAATGCATCGGAATTTCGGTTCCGATGCTTTTTTGGATTGGTTCGGTTTTTAACTGAACCAAAATAATGAAAAAAAAAACTTTGACAGGGAAAATATGAAACAGTCTTCTTCCCCTCACACGGTTTCTGTCATGATGACATCAAACCTGAGTGGGAATGAAGCCTGTACGTTTTCCCTTGCACACATCGACAGATCCAAACTTTCAAATAGCAAGCGCGTAACTATGACGTCATGTATAATTTGACGTCATATTATCGATCATCTTGATTAGTGATAGCTTGACATTGCTGGCAAGCCAAATGGCCACGTTTTTTGGAGTGATGATTTTTGATATTTACTATGAAAAAAAAATTTTCAAACTATTTTGTATTTTTTTCTTTCTTTTATAGGTTGAAGAAGAAAAAAAATCAAATTTTTCAAGATAAAAATCATTTTTATTGTACTGCTCAGTTTCACAAAAACGTCGAGAACAAAGTTTACAAAAATTCACACAAATACACACAAATACACAGACATCATCAGAACTCATCGAGCTGATTCGATAGGTACCTATAAAGGTATATCTAAGACCCATAATTAATGATCTCCCAAATCGACCGATAACTATACCTTTCTGTAAGAAAGGCAAAAAAGGTAAGAACTCCCATTTAGTTGTATGATAGAAACTATAATAACGAAAAAATTGACGATGCTGAACAAAGAAAAAAGGTCCTTCATAAAAAAAGAGGTATTAATTCAAATTTACAAAAAATTAGAAATGACAAGAACAAAAAATTGCTCTACATTTTTTAGCACACTTGTCTTAAGAACTTATCCAGGACTATGAGCGCTTCTGTGGTTTCTGAGATATGATGGACATCACCTGTTCGTGTTTATAACAAAAATAGTACGAAAGAAGAATATTAGGTACCACTTGTGTTTTTCAGCAAGAATCATTATTATTTCTCCAATTTAATTGTGTTAATGTTAAAAATACTGCTTCTAGATACTATCTTACTTGATCCCTGCATTTTTAGACGTTTTCCAGCATTCCAAAGGTTTTAAAGGGGTCTTCAAGAGATGCTCCTCTAGTACTAAGGAATTTGATATTTAGGCTGAAATATTTTTCCCTAATGCTTTATTTCTTTATTAACTTGACGTGAAATGATGATGCGTCAATTAAAAATTCGAGAAAAAAACAGGTAGGAGTTTAAAAGCATAGATTTTTTGTTAGTAAGCCACATCTTTTCAGGTTCAAGTTGTAGATGGCAGCACTATCTCAATTAAGTCTCAATGTTGCTTTTCCGGGTTTTAAGGCCCATATTCATCATTTCGAGGTTTTAGTGTAGTTTAGAGTGGTTGGTGAGCTGAAGTACAACACGTTAG
>NW_026597321.1:0-7437 GCF_029784155.1 Uranotaenia lowii | reverse complement strand
ACTATTTAAGTGAATTTCACAAACTGGTACAAAACGTGTAAATGACAAGCGGAATATAAAAATTGTGTCCTGAACAATAAAAGAGTGAATCGAAATTTGTTGAATTATCAACCCCATGTGCTTGCTGCCGGAGAGTGCTCATTAATTGCAACAGCTATTGCCTAGTGTGCTGGGCGCCAAAAACCGGGTTACAATTGCCCCAGTTGGCGAAGAACAAAGGCTTCACTCTCGACTACTTGTGCTGGGTGGCATCGATCGGTGATGAGATTTGGGCAAACCGCATGGTGTAGATTCTGACTGATCATCGAAGACTGTAAGTAGACTTGCATCATTATTGAGCAGAGGAGTTGATTAGCTGGAGCTGTAGGATATTGAAATCAAATTGAATAAATTTTAAAGTTTTGGTTGCTAAGAAATTTTGTAAAACTTCAATTGGCACGTGGTTAGTGGGATTTTGGTTCATTGTTCTTTTCACATAATGGCTTCGAGTATTAAGAAACTCGAAAAGCGCGAATCTTTTTTGAGAGATTCTCTTAAGAATTTGGAAAATCTAATTGCAAATTATGACGATGATAGGGACCACTACATGCTAGAAGGGTGGAGAGAGCGGTTGGATGGAATTTTTTCGGATTTCACTGAAACAAGATTGCAGCTAGAATGTTCGGATGAATACCAGGCTATTGTAAAACGTTCTTTGAAAGATCAATCAGAGTATGAAAAAGATGATGATGCTTTAGCTAACCAATTAAACCATGAAACACGTGCTAATTTTGAGTTAACCTTTATGCGAATAAAAGGTTTAATCGCCAGTAAAATGCGTTCTCATCAGTCTAACATAGATACGTATGCTCAAAATAGCCCTATAATTTCTGCCAGGTCTAGAGTAAAACTCCCTGAAATCAAACTTCCCACCTTTGATGGATCTATAAAAGAATGGCCGTCGTTTCGCGATACATTTTTGTCGCTGATAGATTCTAACACAATGCTCAGTGAAGTAGATAAATTTTCATATCTGGTGGCTTCTCTTTCCAACGATGCCAAGCGTGTGATCGAGGTCATCGAAATTACAGCTAACAATTATTCCATTGCATGGGAAATTCTTAGGTCAAGATATGAGAACAAATATTTGCTTGTAAAATCGTACGTGGATGCTTTGTTCTCTGTTGAGCCTATCAAGAGAGAATGTGTCGAATCATTGAATCGACTTATCGATGACTTTGAAAGAAACTTGAAAATGCTCAAAAAGATGGAGGAATAGCCTGAAAACTGGAGTACAATTTTGGTCTTTATGCTCAGCTCGCGTCTCGATCCTGCAACAATGCGTTCCTGGGAGACACACAGAAAGTCGACAAGTGTTCCAACCTACACAGAACTTATAGAATTTTTGCGTTCACATGTGCTTGTTCTCCAATCTATTGCAGCTTCCAAACCCCGAACACCGGAGACTCCTCGCTTCTACCCTTCGCAGCGTCCCTTTCCCACAATTTCTAGACAAGCAACTACTCACTCAGCCATCACATCGAACCAAGCATGCGTTTTCTGCAAGAATCCTGCACATTCACCTTATCAGTGTGAGGTTTTTCGACAACTTACTCCTACCCAAAGATTCGATGAAGTTAAAAGGAACAAACTTTGCATGAAAGGAATCACATCGTCATCATATTTTGCTAATAACTGTCCAAGTGGAACTTGTCGTGTTTGCAATCAAAAACATCATACCATGTTGCATCGTAATACAAATCCTAATCAATTCAACCAAACTATATCGTTACCATCATCAAATTTATCATCGTCGTCGTCGCTAGTTCAGAACAATGCGTTGCAATCTGAACAATCAAGTCAAAACAGTCAATCGTCAGAACCTCCAATCACCACGGTCCCTGCCCTTTCGACTAGTCACATTTCGCTACCCTCTCATCATCGTGCTCCTGCAATCATACTTCTTTCGACTGCACTAGTGAAGGTTTTCGATTCGTCCAACAATTTCATCTGGGCCCGTGCTCTCTTGGATTCTGGCTCACAGCTCAACTTCGTTTCGGAGCACCTTATGCATCAACTAAATCTTCAACGCAGCAGAGAGCTAGTTCCTATAAGCGGAATAGGACTTTCGACTACAACATCAAAACACTCAGCTAAGATTCGGATTCAGTCTCATCGTTCGGATTTTGAAGATAACTGGAAATTTCATGTTTTACCAAAAATTACTCTGGAGCTACCAAGCCAACCCATTGATGTATCAACGTTTGACCTTCCATCTGACATAGTCCTCGCAGATCCTTCGTTTTGCAAACCTGGTCGAATCGATTTAATATTGGGTGTACAAGTTTTTTATGATCTCATACGAGAAGGTCAACGCAAGACTGATCTTGAAAGTCCAATATTGCAGAACACTGCTTTAGGATGGTTGGGTCCGGAAGGGTTGCAGCAGTTTCACCACCAGCTATTGTGAACGTTGCTCATATATCTGATAAATCGTCAGTAGAAGAACTACTCACACGTTTTTGGGAAATTGAATCGTGCAATATAAAAAGCACTCAGTCATTGGAAGAAACTGAATGTGAAGAGTTTTTTGCAAAAACTATTTCAAGAGATAACTCTGGTCGTTTCATCGTATCACTTCCCAAAAGACATTCAATTATTTCACAACTTGGAAATTCAAGAAACATCGCTGATCGTCGTTTTTATTCGCTCGAACGACGTCTTCATTCAAATGCCCTACTCAAAGAAGCGTATACTTCTTTCATTCATGAGTATATAAACCTGGGTCACATGATCCCAATCAATGACTATCAAGATTATGAGAATCAACCTACCTACTACCTTCCGCATCATTGTGTGATCAGATCAGAGAGCGTTACTACAAAATTACGAGTAGTGTTTGACGGATCCTGCGCCTCAGATTCTGGAATATCACTTAACGACAGCCTCATGGTCGGTCCGGTTGTGCAAGACGACCTTCTTTCGATTGTAGTAAGATTTCGTATGCAACAGTATGCCATCATAGCCGACATTGAAAAAATGTACAGGCAAATCCTTGTTAGAGAAGCTGATCAGCCTCTTCAGCGAATTAGATGGAGAGATAACTCGACTGAACCTATAAAATCCTATCAGCTTACAACTGTGACATATGGTACATCATCGGCCCCCTACCTTGCAACCAAATGCCTCCAAAAACTTGCCGAAGACAGTTCAATAAGTCATCCAGCTGCATCAAAGGTTGTTGGTCGTGATTTTTACGTGGATGATATGCTGTCTGGAGCCAACAGTATAGAAGAAGGAAGACAATTATGTAGGGAGTTAATTGAGCTTACGAATTCTGCTGGATTTCCACTTCGATAATGGGCGTCTAACAATTTGGAGATTTTAAAGGATGTCCCATTAAATTTGCGCGATGAACGAACCTTATTTGAACTCGATTCAACTAATTCACCGATAAAAACTCTCGGACTTCAATGGGATACAGCTTCTGATTTATTTCGATTTGAAACTCCCAGATTTTGTGAACAATCTCCAATCACGAAACGAATCGTTTATTCAGACATTGCACGTTTATTCGATCCACTGGGATTAGTCGGCCCAGTTGTGGTCCAAGCAAAACTATTTTTGCAAACGCTCTGGCAAGAAAAAATTGAATGGGATGAAGCTCTTAAAGAAAATTTGCAGCTACAATGGATGGAATTTCGTGAGAGTCTCAAGGACTTATGCACATTGACCGCTCCAAGATGGGTTGTTGCTCCTTCAACTGTACACCTTGAGATTCATGGGTTTTCCGATGCCTCGGAGCGGGCATATGAAGCTAGCATCTACATTCGTGTGATATCATCAACAGGCGAGATTAGTACAAAACTTCTCGTTGCTAAATCGAAAATTTCCCCACAAAAGACTAAAAAACAAAGTCTTCCTCGATTGGAATTAGCCGGTTGTTTATTACTGAGTCATCTATTCGAAAAAAATTCTACAATGTTACGTCTTCATGCAAATTCATTCTTCTGGACGGACTCTGAAATTTGCCTTCACTGGTTGGCATCAAACCCTTCTCGCTGGAAAACGTTTGTTGCAAATAGATGTTCGGAAATTCAACGAATTACTGCTGGGGGAATTTGGTCCCATGTACCTGGGATAGAAAATCCTGCGGACATTATCTCCAGAGGAATTGCTCCTGCACAACTACGTAATCTTTCAGTATGGTGGAAGGGACCAGATTGGCTATCACAACCATCTCGGTTTTGGCCTACACTTGGAAAACCAACCGGTATAAAATTTTCTACAGAAGAACTTGAAGAACGATCTGTTGTTTTGGTTGCAAAAATTTCTCCACCAAATGAAATATTTTTACGTTACTCATCGTTCATGAGGGTTATGCTCGTCACTGCTTGGATGCTCCGTTTTGCGCATAATTCAAAATTTAAAAACATCGAATACCGACATTCAGGTTGTCTTAAAAGCGATGAGCTGAACAACTCTATGTATACGCTAGTCAAACTAGCTCAATCTGAACGTTTTGAGGAGGAAATTTTTGAAATTCAGCGTAACCAACAAGTAAAATCTAGCTCCCGCTTGAAGTCATTATGCCCAATTCTAGTGGAAGGAATATTGCGCGTTGGTGGCCGGCTGCGAAATGCGCCAGTAGGCTTCAATAAACGTCACCCAATAATATTACCAGATAACCACCCTTTCACCGAATTAATAATGGTTCACTATCACCACAAACTACTTCACGCTGGACCCCAGCTGATGATTGCTTCAGTTCGTGAGCGCTTTTGGCCTCTTCGCATTAGAAACCTTGCTCGAAAGGTTTTTCATAACTGCGTGAATTGTTTCCGCTGCAAACCAGATGTACAACAACAGCTAATGAGTGAATTGCCAAAAGAACGTGTGACACCTGCATTTCCCTTTCTGTGAACTGGTATTGATTGTTGCGCCCATTTTATTATCGTCCAACTCGTCGTGCTACACCTTGGAAATGCTATGTGGCAGTATTCGTCTGCCTTGTGACAAAGGCCGTGCATCTTGAATGTGTGGGAGATCTAACATCCGAAGCATTTGTTGCGGCCCTGAAACGATTCGTCTCACGTAGAGGTACTCCAGAGCTTATCGAATGCGATAATGCACTGAATTTTCAAGGAGCAAAACGTGAACTCGCGGAGCTGGCTAATCTCCTTCGATCGCAGCAGCATCAAGAACTTGTACATAGAAGCTTTCAAGAGGATCAAATCACCTTTAAATTCATTCCCCCAAGATCACCTAACTTCGGTGGTCTCTGGGAAGCCGCCGTCAAATCTATGAAAAAACATCTTCGCTGTACAGTGGGTAACGTCATCCTCTACCATGATGAGTTTGTAACTTTGCTGACCCAAATTGAGGCTTGTCTCAATTCCCGCCCACTGACTCAACTATCAACTGATCCAAATGATTTAGATGTTCTCACTCCTGGACATTTTCTTATCCATCGTCCATTGAAAGCTATCCCAGAACCTAGTCTGGAAGAAATCTCGTTGAATAGATTGAACCGCTGGCAGCAGACTCAAGAATACGTACGTCGAATTTGGAAGCAATGGCAATCCGAATACTTGTCCGGTCTACAACCTCGCACTCGCTGGACGACACAACGTGACAACATAAAGGTCGACACAATGGTTCTACTCAAAGATGAAAATCTTCCTCCTCTCAAATGGAAATTTGGCCGAATAACGGAAATCTTCCGTGGAAATGACAACAACATTCGCGTCGTTAATGTTCGGACGGCTCAAGGGGAATATCGGAGATCAATTGGAAAAATTTGCGTTCTACCGATCCAATAACCTGAGGAATCGGTTCCCAAAGAAGGCAACTAAGTGCCTTCCATCAATCGCAGTATCCCACTGCGCACCGTTTGGGGGGTCGAATGGCCTCCCATCAATGTAAGTCTGTATTATATATTGAATTTCAAAAAAGCTTATGGAATGTTTCGTCCCCCTCCATGTCCTGATGTCATCTGCTCCAACCCACAACCACGAGCGAGTCCCTAAAACTAGCAATCCTCAAGTAATCTGCATCTGTTCTCACCGCATCCACTGTTGTCGGATAGACCTGTGTTTTCGCAACGAGACAGAGAAGATTCACAAGAATTTGCTGAGTTTTCACCTGGTAGCTGATTCTCACCCAGAAGGAAGGATGTCTGGTTATTTGTCGCACACCAACTCGTTTCCAAAGGGCCCTGATTCATGCACAAGTACGCTCAGTATCTTGGTGCCAACGTTCATCGTCCGGTTACGGACCCGTGGAGGCCGGTTGCCTCCAACCCAGTTAAGTCGTTTAATTTTTTTCATTTACCTTGTAAAAAGCCGCCTATGTTTTGTTCCAGAGTTCGTTCGGCCAATGGGGATGCAGCGAGACGTCAACAGCCCGAAGGAAGACCGATGAGCCACCCATTCACTATTTGCTGGTTGGTAATCAACTGACTATTCGACCGTGCCAACCGAGTTCGATCATCCATTGGGACAAAGAAGACGGATCGACCGAGCGATCACATGGATGACCCGACGAAGCACGTTAGTGTTTCCGAAGCGGAGGACAACATTGCAACGAAGTATGATCGACAGCCGACGTAGCACGTGATAGAAACGAGGCAGATGACAACATTCCAACCGAAGCAGAGGACAACATCGTACCAAAACATGATTAATATTCAACGAAGCAACAGCAGAATCCCGCATCAATGAATGATGCTACACATATTGAAAAATTGTGAAACTCACTTGAACAAGTCAGTGTAATGAATTAGATAGCAACTAGGATACTTGAAAGTTAGAATCAGTTTTTCAACAGGAACTAATTTGATTGTTAAAAAGTAACCTTTTTCACGGTGGCCTGTTCACGCATAGCGGAATATATGGATGTCGATTTGCCATAAAATTCGCAAGAGAGCTTATCTCTCTTATCAAATTGAATTCTATCCCGATCGAATCCGATCAACAGCACGTTCGTGCCTATTGTTCTTAAATCTAGGTAGATAACGTTGACAGAAGTATCTTTAACACGTTCGTCGCCCAAAAAAAATCTCAGAGCATGAAAGTAAAGCGAGAGAGCTTCAGATTTACAACGCGTGGCAGAACTGAGCGGCAACCTTGCTTAAGAGAGCCGTCACCCATATATGGGTGACGTGGCGACGAACGTGTTAAAAAGGCAGTGGAATAGGAATTTGCCTTCAGTAGCCAATAAAGTGCCACACAGTACATTTGAACCGCGTTTCGTCTTTTCGCCAAATAAATTTGGAATTTTGCTAAGTTTAAATTTAGTCTTTTCATTACTCCACAAGAACAATCTGCCGAAATATTGAACAGGTATCTTATTGAATTAAGTTTGATATGCTCTGCTGATCGGGTATAGTTTTATTGATCCTTTATTTAAGAAGAAATTAACTAACATATCGTGCACTAAAAAAAGTTTGGAATTTGG
>NW_026597320.1:0-7438 GCF_029784155.1 Uranotaenia lowii | reverse complement strand
TTTTTTCAAGTTATATTTTTCAGTTCAAGATATGAAATTACCGTAGTAACGAGAAATTACTTCATCTTATAAGGTGTATATAAATAAGAAGATGTTTACAAAAATATCGTAAAATTTTCTCTGCTTCTGCGGTATTTATTCCTAAATCACGCTTGGCCTAGACATTTCATTTTGCGACAGTATCTACATGACATTTACGAATAAAAGCTAGTCTTAAATAAATTGTTAATTTTGATATTTATATATTTTTTTAAAACGAACAAAAACACATACAGGATTTCAATGAAACTTGATGTTTCCTCGAAGAGAATTCTTTTTTTTTCTTAACCCTAAGCGTACATCTTTCGATGATATGATGGCTAGCATCTTACAAATGCTAAAACCACCAACCCACAGAAAGTATGTATGCCGTGACCGGGATTCGATCTCATACCCACTGGCTTAGAAGACTTGAAGGCTATCCTCTACGCCACGGGCTGCGGCCGATTTACAATTTAATACAAAACCCTACCTTGTTTTTGAAATGGGTGTTTATTAAAAAATGTATCTAAACAAGTTCCAAGTAATCCATTGCGTTATTACTAATCACTTCAATGATAATATAAAAACTTTTATATCATAACAAATTTAATGCTGATATGAAATATCCTCAAAGAAACCAACCCATTTAACATCAACTTCAATTTATGTTTATTCTTTTTCTTAATATTCAACACGACATTCGAAGGATTTTGATAAATTACACAAGGCCACAAAGTTCACATTAAGGTGCAAAGAATTTAAGAGCAAGTTAATTTTGATGCCTTGCAACTTTTGAAAATAGGTATAAATTGTTTTAGAAAATTCTGCACTTTTCTGATGAAACTTATTAGAACTTATAAATGTTAAAAAAAACAAAAGTTTTTCCCAAGACATTTTGATTTCTGCAAAAGAAAGCTATTAAAGTTTTCTATATGTTTACTTTAAGCAAATTTAACAATAAAAGTTTTTAAACGAACTTTTCAGATGTTTTAACTTAATTGCATTCGAGATTATTTCAAGGCAAAAATCAAATCGTTTTGCAGATTTCGAAAAGTTTGTTTATTTGAATCATCAATTGAATTCTCTAAATAAGTTTCAAAATTCATTTGATTTTGTATTGGAACATGTCTTCCAAAAATTTCAAAATTGTATCTTTTTATAGAAGAGAAGGTGCTTTGGATCCGTGAATTGACTGAGCTGAAATTTTTTCCCGTTGTTTATATTTTAATATATGAAATGACCATATTGATGAAAATTATGTTCTTTAATAAAGAAAATTTCAAGATTTTTTAAATTTAGGTAGATCAAAACTTGGAAGAAATGAATAGATATTGAAAATGAGCGAATCGAATTTGATAAGAAGCATTTTCATCACATGTCATCAATTTGCTGAAAAAATCATATGAAAAGTTATATTTTGTTATTCCTACTTGTACAATAGACTGAGTCGATTTGGGGTCTTTGTTAATTTCTCAAACCCTGGGGTTTAAAAAGCTTTGTTTTGGTTCAAAACTCATCCATGATTTTTTGCAGCGCTTTCAAGTAACGTTTACATGAGTAAATTTGAGCTTTTAGGTTTGTATGGGAAAATTAAATATTTTGTGCTAAAATACCAACATCATTTTTGTTTCTTCTTTAAAATCTATCCTGCTTATGTCATTTGTGCCAATTTATGAATTCTCTTAAGGAAATTTTTCGCTGAACAACTTTTTCGAAGACCTTAACTTTGTTTCTTTTTAGGCAAAAAGGTATAAGTTGTTTCACAGGGGTATGTCTTTTGACAATGATAATCAATAAATTCAATTGACATCACTGATGGGTGCCTACACTCAAAAGAAAAGCATAGTAAAATTACAAAATCCGTTGATCAAATGAACAACACGTAACCATAGGGGAGAATGAGGATACTTGATCCCCTTTTCTTACTTTCGTCATAACTTTTTGGGCAAATTTAGCAACTCGCCGTCTTTGGCATTTTCTGACAGCTTCTAACTTTAAATTTATATGATCCAAAAGTAAGAACGATACATGAACTCGTAGAATAACGAGATGCATTTTCGCAAAGACTAAAAAAATTGGGATATTTTTTAAGTTACAGGAGACTTGATCCTTTACAAAAGGAGAATTGATCCTTAATTCAGGGTGCCCTGACCCTTTGCAAAAATCTAGTAGAATCCGAAGCTATATAGTCCGTTGCTTTTTTTTCGGCATATTAGTTCTCATCCAACAGTTTGTTAGAATCAGATAAATAAATTTTTTAAAATTTGTCTACTACCTAAAATTCATTGCATATTTTCAGGCGTTACTTTCTAGTTTTTAGATAAATACAGTATTTTGGACCCTTTTAACAGAGAATTGTTGGATAAACGTTAGTTATTAGAAAGATTCAAGAAATTTTATGATAACCAATGAGCACGATCCATCCAGATGAATAATTTTTTTTTGGACCCTAGAGATCAATTATACCCATAACATACATTTTGGAAAACTTCTTCTTAAAAAAATTGAGAGTTTACTATTGCTTTGAAAATATGGCATTATGAAGTCAATATTATGCTCTAATGATTGGCATATTGGAATAAAAATTATATTATATTCTTTCCATGTGAGAAACATTCTAAAGTGATAAATAAAGATCTTCAAACCACATTTTGTTAAATTTTTAAAACAAAGTTCAACAACTCGAAAAATAAAATGTCTTAAATTTGTTGAGTTATCAGCATTGTTGTTTTATTCTATTTGGCACATTTTTCTAGAACATTTGATATTTGTAAGACATTCCTGTTTCGAGATATAGCGTAGGGATCAAGCATCCTCATTCTCCCCTATTTTTGAGTTAATAATGTTTTGTTCTTAAAAATACTACACGCATATTATTTCTACTATGCGTTGAGTTTTGCTGTGCATAGTATAGTAAACTTGACTGCATTTGTAGTAAAACTGTCAATGAAAGGATGAGCTGTTTTACTTTGTGCATAGTATGTTTCATGATATGTTTCATGATAAAACCAGTATGCGTTATTCAGCGGAAAATTTCCTTTAGAGAATTTAAAAATTGGCACAAATGACATAAGCAGGCTTATTTCAAAGAAGAAACAAAAATGATGTTGGTATTTCAGTACAAAATATTCAATTTTCCCATACAGTCCTAAAAGTTCAAATTCACTCAAGAAAACGTTACTTGAAAGCTCTGCCAAAAATCATGGATGAGTTTTGAACCAAAACAAAGCTTTTAAGACTCCAGGGTTTGAGAAATTCAAAAATGACCCCAAATCGACTCAGTTTATTGTTCAATTAAAATATTCAGTAGGGTAAGTGTGCCTAATTTCGCTATATTTTGTCAGGGGTTTTTAGATTTGATAAGACTAAGCCAAATCTTCAATTGTAAGATATAAAATTTTTAGGTAACTAAGTTCCAAATTCTTCAAGGCACTCGGTTCAAGTTTGAAATAATCATTTTTAGCTTTAAGTTTCGAAAACAGATGTGTTTTTAAAGTGTGTCGGTGTTCCTAATTTGGTACTAATTGTTCCTAATTGTTAACATATGTGTTCCTTATTATGGACATTTAAAGGAAAAGTGTATCAACGCACCCAATATTTGTTCCTAATTTTGCATATGATTATCTGTCTTATTAGTTTTATGAGAAAATTCTTAAAACGTACCTTTTATCATAACTTGTTTAAAATTTTTTTGGAATACTACCAGAGAAAACATGCATATTAAAATTCTACAACAAGTTCTTATATGTCAGTTTTGAAGAAAGAAGTAGATGAAAAGCTTATTTAAAATCAAACTTTTCATTTTTCAATTCGAACAGATGAAACTTGTTTTTTTTTCAACAATTTCTTTTATTTAACATTTATTACATATGAACAAGTAGAAAATTTTAAGTAATTGATAAATTTAAGTTTACAACATATTCCATGCAGACACTTTTTTCAATTTGTTCTCATTGAGAAGCTCTCTGAAACTTTATGGTTTACTTTTATAATTTTTTTAGTTATTCTTCAAACCTTTGTTTTTTCCTCATCAAACTAATTGGAAAATATTTCTTCTGTAGTTACGATGTTTTTTTTTGTGGTGTCTGAGGTAACTTCAAGAACTGCGAAAAATCATCTGCTTTGCAAGTTCAATGATTTAATTAAAAAAAATGAATACGGAATTAGATGGTTTGCGTTGATAAAAGAATTACTTTTAAGTGCTTTTCTATCGCGTGTAGGTTTCTCAGATTGGTCTTCGATTTGAGGACGAATTGAGAAGCTTTGCACTATCATCGCCTTTCAAATACATGTGACAAATTTATATTTGTCTGGTTTGTAGCAGACTCCAAGAAGTTTTCCTGTTGTTCTTCAATTATTGGAAGATCGATAATACCATTATGCTCTGCTTCTAGCTGAAATATGTGTATAAAAATTCTGAATTCACATGAGAAGACATCTGTCCTCAATACATTGGAGTTATTTTTATAAAGTAATTCCCTGTAATTTTCGAGAAAACGATTTTATTGTAAAAGTAAATGACAAATGATTAAATTATTTAAAGTAGTGTTTTTGAATTTTTGAACAACAATTTTTTTTGAACTTTTGTACAATGTTCATACCTACCCATCAAGTCATGAATATGGATAAGTTTTTCTTTTGGAATAGACACATGATTTTTATTAAAAGCTTACTTGAATTCAATCATAGCCATGGTTTCTCTAAGCTGTGAGCTTCATGTCTATTTCCAGAACTTCGGTTACTTAAACAGCGCTTTGTAAAATCTTTCAAACATATATTTTTGACATTTTATACTTTGAAATACACTATAGCTAAAAAGAATTATGATGTTTCAACTTACATATAACCATTTATTTTACAGTAAGTTGAAAATAATGTTAAGATAAAATAAGTTTTAACAACTTTACGTTACTCATTTCTTTTATTTATTTTACGTCAATCATATTCATTTAAATAAACGCTATAACTTCAGAAAAGTTTGGAATACTTTGACTATGTCCAACATTAAGAACACCCTAAAAAAGGATTTCCTTATTATAGACATAGCATTTTTTTAGTTTTTACTTTGAAAAACATGATTTTAACAGTCTAATTACAAAAATCATTGTAATCATTAATCCAACCCTAAATTTTCAAAAAAAAAAATCGGTTGAAAATTCAGCTTACATCTTCCATTTCTATAACTGTGTTTTTTAAGAAGGTGCTAAGAATCCAGTTCAATTTGGACATATTTTGAAACAAACCGGTAGTTATTAAAAATTTTAAGAGTTTTAAAACTAAATTGTGTGTATTATAATTAAAGTTGAGATGTAACGGAACGTTATCAATTTTTTTGTGGTTGTGATAAATCGAAAATAATGCACAAACAGTCAAAATCAAACGGTATGTTAACATTAGGTACACATGCCAAATTAGGAACAACCACCCTATCTTTTCTTAACTTTTTCCTTATTTTGACTAGCACTTCAATATCAACGTATTGAACAACATATACGTTTAAATTATTACTGTTTCTCACAGTCTTTATTAATTAACTCTCAAAACAATTTTTTTAAATTTTTTTTTGAATATTTTTGTTTATTTTATTTGAAAACGATGAACAAATTAAAAAAGCAACTTAATTATATTCGATTTGTTTAAATCCAACCATCCAGAGGGTCAAAACAGCTTTCAGAGAATATTTCCCTTATAGAATTTCATGAAAAAAAAAACAGGTTTTTGAGATGAATTCACTCATTCGCGATGTTGTAACTCAGCCGGATTAGAAACCGATTTCTATGAAATTTTGTGTTTCAAAATTCTCTCATCTTTTTCAAACAAGATCATATTTTTCATTGTTTTCAAATGTTAAAGATTTCTCGGGAAATTAAAATGTTTCCTTTTTTGTTACGTGAATCCACCAATTTGCGAATAATCTATCCATATGTTTCAATTAATTATTTTGTGAAAGTTTCATTCACACTTTTTCCAACAAAAAAAATCGATTTTCAAAACTGTATAAAACATGTGAAAAAAAAATTCTCTCTTCTTTCGATGGTTTTGTGTGGTTTGAATTATAAAACTAATTGATGAGTTTTAGATTTTTTGATAGGCTAACGGATAAAAATCACTTCTGAGTGGTAGAAGCACGTGGAATGGAACAATATTCTAAACTGCGTAAATTATATTTTCAGAAAATTTGGTTTTGATCTAAGGAAGAAAGGGAATATTCAAAGCCTCCATTTTCGGCACAACTTATTGGAATGACTGATGACTAAACATTTCCTAATATTAAATGTATTTTTGAATAAAATGGTCATCGATCTAAAAAGAGAACTTTATCTACATTCATTAAAAATATTAATGTTTGTGCAGTACAGTCAATTTTTGACCGAATGTATGAAAAGTTTCTGTCAAGGAATCTGCTTGAATAAGTTGATGAAAATTAGGGAAACAATTAGAATCAACTTTAAAAAAAAAAAAAAAACTAATCATAACTCAAATTTTGTATCTTCGTATCATTAGAAAATTCTTCAAAAAATTAAAAGCCTGGCTCTAACATATGTTTTTAACGTAGTTATGTGAAGTGCAATGATTTATATTTATTTGAAAAACATTTTAAATTTTTTAACATTTCAAAGACCACCGTGAAATCTGCTCTATTGAAACAAGTGTTGACCAAAAAGAAACTTGAAATGTGGAATATGTTTAAAACACATTAAGTCCCTTAATGACGCTAAAGATCGTTCGCTTCTGGACGAGTTTCATAAAAAAAACACAATTTCACCAGCATAATTTCAACGCCAAACGTTCACACAATTTGGAACTCTCATCTATGTTATTCTGCAAAAGTCGGTATCGTCTTGCGTTTGATAAATTGCTCCCTAGATGCCCATTGCCCTCGCCAAATGACCGAATTCGGCCCTGATCTCCAGCTGCCTCACGTTTTCTTTTCTGTTCGGGTTTGCCAAACAAACACGCGCGAGCATTTTTCTTCACTTCAGCTAATTAATAAATTCCTGCACCCCCTCCTTGAGAAAAATGGCAGGAAGACGGAATGTAGAGGAAAAAAAGGGCACAGAAAGTCCTGTTCTGATGATGAAGATTCGGTTTTTCACTTCGCACTTTTCACTGTAACGGGTTTGGCTGTGTTTTTTCATCAGTTTTTGCTGCTTTTCAAGAGCAGCTCTTGTTTCTCCTCTAAAAATCTTGGCACATACGAGTACGAGGAATGATGCGATGCGATGATGTTTTACTGTTGTGTTATGATTGTGTTAAGCGTGTTCTTGAAAATAAACATGAAGTTTTTGGTTGCATTTGTCATACTTTTCAACTGATCTTTGCTGAGCTCCTGTAGGGGTGAGAAGAAAAAAGAGAAGAAAAATAAAACAACATTAGAAAACAGTCATTAGCCGGACCCCAGTCCTAGTCACGGAAA